>NW_027411977.1:58451481-58499775 GCF_047663935.1 Musca autumnalis | reverse complement strand
ATACGAGTTGTAAAAGATATTATGCAAAATACCGTTGAAACAACATGAAGTAAGCATTTTAGAGTTTCAGAATGTTCTAAAGAATTGTTGAGAATTTTATTTGGAAGATTTTTGCAAAAGGTTACTTGGTTCTACACCCAATAGTTTAGCCGATTATGTAACATTTTCTATATTTGATAGATTTTGATGCCCTAGATGGAGTTTTTCTTTTGTGGTTTTTTAATAGATAAGTTCTACTAGTTTATGGCTACAATACTGCTAAAGACAGCAAGGCCAAATTCTTATTCGTTTCTGAGATAAAGACCTGATAAATGCAAAAAAAGTGTGGATTTAGCCCGGTTTAGATGAGGGCATAAAATCCGAACTGGATTTGACAGGACAAACCCCTACTGGGGTTTTTGTAGTCTAAATATGTACTTTCAAAAATGCATACTAGAAGTTGTTTGCATTTTCAGTGTTGTATAGTGTAATATTAGATGTGTCTGTTGTTGTTTATTTCCATGCGTTTCAATAAACAACCACCATTAATAAATGTGTGTATATGTTAGAGATAGCCAGTGAGCGCTTACTGAGAATAAGTGAGCATACATTTCAATGTGTTTTACATTGAAATTTACGCTCCCTTGCTCTCAGCTGGTGAAAATTTCGTGACGAGAGATCTTTAATTTTACAGGGAGTTTGATTAAGATATTAATGGGCGGACGTTTCATGCTGTTGGTATATGAAACGGGGTATAGGAGGACTATTTCGCAGTGTTACATGAATTTTGGTCAAAACACATTTGTAATACACTTTTCACATTATAGTGTAGGTTGTTAATAAATGGGATCTAAAACCAGTATTCCAAAGTGTGTATAAGTTTTGCCATAAATGTGAAGGAATGATAAAAAAATCGATTAAGTCTGAACACTTACGCAAAAGATACAATTATATAATTAATTCTCTTTCGAGTTGAGCTGTTAGACCTTAGATATACATTGAAAAATTAGGAGTCTACCGAAGTCCCACGCATCCAACCATTACGCTACGTTTCACGGGTGGTTAAGCCGATCTTCAGGCGTATTAGGATGTTTTTGTGGCAGACGAAGGCAAAGCTTGGTAACTAGTATATATATCGCACTTCATTAGATAAATGCATATGCGAAATTATGTCAGTTAATTGAAACTCCAAACTTTTCCTATAGTACTGCTTGGCAATCCCATTTTTTCAATGTTCACAAATACTAATACGCCTGAAGATCGGCTTAACCACCCGTGAAACGTAACGTAATTGTTGGATGCGTGGGACTTCGGTAGACTCCTAAGTTTTCAATGGATATCTAAGGTCTAACAGCTCAACTCGAAAGAGAATTAATTAAATATCACTATAAATGATTTTCGCCTTAATAAGGCAAAAATAAACAAGTAAGAAAAGTCTATAGTCGGACGGAGCCGACCATGGGATACCCTATACCACTATCCCTGGACAATCGCTCTCCCCGGAACTTCTTTTCAATGATTGTGAAAATTTAATTATCAAATATCAGAGATGTAATGTATAATACTTGTGACCAAAACCAAAAAGTTATCTAGCATGACAAAGACATATTTGTAGCAGAAAAGGAAAATTTAGTTCACAAAAAATAAAATGTAATGAAACGCACTTATGTAATACTACTACTTCCGTTGTTTAACCGCTACGTTATTGAAATTTTTACCAATTTCACACAAAAGTTTCAGTCCATTTAACCCGCTAAGTATTATCTGATCTTCACGTTTGTTTGTACGCTTCTCCTTCATCATAAACTCAAACTTTGTTTAAAATTTTGCGGGTTATTATTTTGACCTACAGAGCCGCTACAAAATTGGTTAAAATTTTGTTTTTGGTCCATTTCATCCCTATTTCACGATCATCAGCAAAAACTAATCCTTTCTATTCTGGCCCGAACCCAACCTCCTTAAAAAATTCCATAATTGCGGCCTTAAGCTTGTTTACAATTTTTAATGGACGGAGACACATCGCTAAATCGCTTTATCTCGTCGAGATATGAATTTTGGCATACCAAATAAGGGGTCTAGGACGAATATTTCGTGTTGTTACATAAACTTTTGGAGAGACAATATGTAGCATGGGATAAAAATGTGGTTCTCTACACATAACCCATTATATATTAGGCAGTAGGCCCGTTATCTAGCAAACACTTTATTGCAATTTACATCAGAGGAAAGGTCAGTACTTTGCGAAATATATATGTCCTCAAGGAACCAACCAAAAATAAAATTTTTATATTTTTCATACAACAGTAATGGCCCATTTCACCCGCTAAAGTATATCAGATCATCATTCAAAATTGTAGGCATCTCTTACGACTTAGACTCTTACCCGGTGCAAAATTTCGTGACTGTTGATGTATAATTGCGACTTCTAGCGAGTTTATTATTACACTACAAACAAATAACGGAATATATTAGGCTGTAACTCTGTTATCTGATCATGCACACCAACTTAATTGGCATCAATTGAAAGGTCAAGCGTTCCACTTTCAAGTATATCTCACTTGTCCGGAATGTCACTTCCAGGAATTAAGATATAAGCTGTATATTAAAAATTTTCACAATTTTCACACAAAAGTTTTGGTCCATTTAACCCTCTAAATATTATCCGATCGCCATCTCATATTGCAAGCTTCTCCTTTGTGATATACTCTTACCTTATTTAAAATTACGCGTTGATCGGACTATTATTGAGACCTACAGAGCCGCTAGAAAATTGGATAAATATTATGTTTTTGGTCCATTTCACCCGCTAAATATTTCACGATCATCACCAATAAGAATAGGGATCTATTCTGATCTGAACCCGACCTCCATACAAAATTTCGTGACGATCGGTCCATAATTGCGGCCTGGAGCGTGTTTACAATTTATAATGGACAGACGGACACACATCTCAAAATCGCTTAATCTCGTCGAGATATGAAGATTGGTATACCACATTGGGAGTCTCCATGAATTTTCACCAAAACAAACTTATAATACCCTTTTCCATATTGTGGTATAGTGTATAAAAATTAAGTTTCAGTTTTTTTACACCCTCAGCATTTCTGCTAACGAGGGTATATACATACACTTTCATACGGGCAAAATGTGCCTCATCGAAATAATGGTTTTAGACCCCAAGTATGTTTGGACCAAATGTGTTTCAGACAATTTGGAGTCGACTGTGCAATGTCCGTCCGTCTGTCTGCCTGTC
Source organism: Musca autumnalis (assembly GCF_047663935.1). Classification (NCBI taxonomy): domain Eukaryota; kingdom Metazoa; phylum Arthropoda; class Insecta; order Diptera; family Muscidae; genus Musca; species Musca autumnalis. The sequence goes on along the minus strand of NW_027411977.1, from coordinate 58,496,543 downwards.
TGACTGGCTGGAGCGCACGATAACTCTCGAACGGATCAACCGATTCGATCTACAATTTGGCTTTCGTAATATTTTGTCCAAACTTAGTTTAAGTTCGACGGTGGGCTATATCGGTCCACTCCTTCCGGTACCTCCCCCACAAAAGTTCGAAAATGTTCGAAAATTTGTGCGCACGATAACTCTTGAAGGAAGTTACCGATTTGATCCATACGTTGCACGTCGTGAAATTTCTACCAAATTTAGATGAGGTTCCAAAACGGACTCAATTGGTCCACTCCTTTGGGTACCTCCCACACAAAATTTCGGATAAGTTCAGAGTAGGACCTGCTCTCGAATCGCTTTGATTTTTGTTGCAGCAACTTGTATTCATTGCCCCCCATACGACGGTACAAGTTTCATCAGGGGCAAGTCCATACTTCCTGAGAAAATAGCCTGAAAGGTGCAAAAAGCCCCTATAACACCGTGTGTAGTGGATAGAGCGCAAGATAACTCTCGAACGGACCTGCCGATTCGATCCAAAATTTGGCTTTCGTAATATTTTGTCAAAACATAGTTTAAATTAGAAGATAAGCCATATCGTTCCACTCCTTCAGGTACCTTCCCCACAAATGTTCGGAAAAATTGTGCGCACGATAACTCTTGAAGGAAGTGACCGATGTAATCCATACTTTGCTCATCCTAATATATCTACCAGATATAGATCAGGTTCGAATATGGAATATATTTGTCTACTCCTTCTGGTACCTCTCACACACAATTTCGGATAAATTCACTTTAAGACCTGCTCTCGAATCACTTTGAGTTTTGCTGAAGCGATTTGCATTCGCTACCTCCATTACGACGGCAAAAGTTTTTTCACGCGCAAGTCCATATTTCTTAGGAAAAGAGCCCGCAAGATGTAAAAAATCCCTATATCACCATATGTGGCTGTCGGAGAGCACGATAATTCTCGAACTCTTCAACCGATTAGGTCCAACATTTAGTCTTCGTCATATTATATCCAAACTTAGGGCAATACCGGTCCACAACTTCCGGTACTTCTCCCCAATATTTAAAAAATGTCAATAAATTGCTAGGACGATATCACTTGAATGGGGCAGCTAATTTGGTCCAAATTTTGGATATCCTAATGTTTTGTCAAAATTTAGTTTAACTTCTAAAATGGCCCATATCGGCCCTCCCTAAGAATACCTCCCGCACAAAGGTTCAACGTTTGTGTCTTAGTGCAGTTAATTCCTAATCCACATTTTTGTCGGCAAGTTCAAATGTTCAAAAAGGGCCTCAAAATTCTGAAGATACCTTAAATACATTCGATCTGTCCGTAGGTGAAAGTTTCACTTCACATTGGCTGAGGGTATATATCTGTCGGCCAAGCCGACAGACACTTTTTTATTTGTTATTTAGAAATGCACTTAAAACTAGAAAATATTTTGTCGCTTAGCCTCAATAAATATATTCTTTCTCTCAAATAAAACGCTTGCATTTAAATTATAAATGGTAGCAAAATTAAAAGGCAAGCTTTTTATTTGAGAGATTCCATCATGAGAAAGAATATATTTATTGAGGCTAAGCGACAAATTATTTTCTAGTTTTAAGTACATTTCTAAATAAAACACTGAAACTAAATTTTTAAATACCTGAAATCGTGGGCTGGACTTTTGTCCATAATTTTTGGTGGGGAAGTTTCTGTACCATTGGGAACTCCAAATGCCAAGGTACAGCTAATTCTGGCTAAAAGTGAAGATAAAATCCTCATAATACTTGAAATTGGGTGGTACCTGGACCTATGTTCAAAATTTTTGGTGGGTAATGTCTCTATCATTGGAAATCCCAAATGCCAAATGACAGCTAATTCGGGCAAAAATGAAGATAAAATCCTCAAAATACCTGAAATCGGGTGGTACCGATATAAGGGGGCTGTAGGAAAAAAAATTTACCCATATTCATGTATTGTCATCCAAATCTGAAAAGTGTGCAAAGTTTCAGTTCGATTGGTCAGCTGCAACTGCGTTAAAAATGAGTTACTAGATTTGAACTAGATTGGGTGGTAATGCTTTATGGGGGCTATAGGAAAAAATGGACCCATATTGGTTTTGATTTCATATACATGTATTGTCATCCAAGTCTGAAAAGTGTGCAAAGTTTTAGTTCGATTGGTCAACTGCAACTGTGTTAAAAATGAGTTACCAGATTTGAACTAAACGGACACAAAAGCAAGTTAAATAAAACACTGTAAAAAACTATTTTGCACGGAGTCGAGCTTTTTTTTACGACTCCCACTCCAACAAAATTTCCTGGACTCCGAACCCTGATTTCGATGTCTTCGAAATATCGATGCAATTGCATAACCCGGCATATTTTAGCCTGATTCAAACGAGAAAAAGAAGCATGTGACGCATTCCTTTGAATATTACAGTTTATTAAAAGTTTACTATTTTTATACGTTTTATACAGGTATATGACAGTTTCGACGTTTACAAACAAATTTTTGAACGAACCATTCCTGGTTGATGGTAAATTTGCTTTTTTTTACTTTACGAAATTTTAACCAGAAAATGTTTCGAAATAACTTTAAAAGACATCAGTGATGTCAAAATTTATTTTGTGAGCGAAATGCTTTTAATATTAATATGTCTTTTGCATTTATCCCGAATCACATCCCTAAAAGAAAACTCTCATCCTCATTTAGGTAGTATCCTTATACATGACAAGATGCTATGGGCACTGTGTAAATGTATCGAACATCCGTATTGAATTCTAATAACAAGCCATCATCACAATTCAAAACTTGTATTATGGTTGGAACAACATGTCAGCTACAAACAGAAACTTTATGACAGTATATTGACAAGTTACTTTTTTGGTTAAGAAAATACCACTATTATTTTAATAGCTCAGTGTTGTACCAGTAAAACCAAAGAGAAGGATGATGTTACATGTCAATCTCTTTTAACATATTGGGCTCTCTTTTCCAGCAACAGTGTATGCGTGTTAAAAAAGTTCTCTTTACTTTTTTCAAAACCCTGACCTAGAGTAAGAGTTTGCAACAGAAACCAAAAATGTGGATAAACCAAAGTAAAAAGAACTAGAACAGAAACAAAAAACAAATTATAGCACGGAGTATTGAGTGGAGGACGAACTACGAACGGACAAATAGATAGACCAACAGCAGATGTTAAACTTGACAAGTAAATAACAGTTAGGTCAGTAGTATTAAAGTCGCTGCCAGCGAGTACGTTGCCAATGAACTAAAGCCGGCGGAAAGACAACAAAACGCAAAAACTAGTCGTCGAACGTGATTGCCAAAGGATTTGTGAGAAATGACGGCGGTTGTGTTGTAGGAACGGTGTTGACGAAAATAGCGGTTGACAATGTTGTGCGAGCATTAAATATTCCCTCACATGGTTGAACGGCTGAGAGATGTGTAAAGTGACTGTGAGTGCGACAAAAAGAAGAAACAACACATGATTACATTATGTGTGGAAGAATGCATGTGTGTTGGTTGGTCAGCCACTAACAAGAAAGTGAGAGCTGTCAAACAAAGTTTTCTGAAATACCAATGATAAAGTTTGGAAATGAAATGAAAAAAATATCTCCAACCAAGTTTTGTTGTAAATATTTGTCTGCTTTGTGTTTTGTTTTTTAACGATGAATATTTTGTGATTGTTCATGTGGAAATTGTCAATGGTGCAGGACGTACCATAAGCTATCAATGGTCCGAACAAATCTGTTGGGAAGCATGACAAATACGAATAACAAGATATTCTTAACTTCCCGTGGTTCATTTTGAAATAATAAAGCTTAATGGTGGTTAGAAAGAAGCCAATGGAAAATAAAGAAGAAAATTAATGTGTTTTTGCTGTGCTTTTGTCGATGATGTTCTCCTGGTTTTCTTTGCTGGAGGGCTAACAAGCGACATTGTAACTGAAATAAACCGCATGGTTTGGGTGTAACACTCATTAGAGTGTGTTTGTGTGCGATACACATACTACTTACATGTTATCTGTGTGCTTTTGAGTGGCTAACCGCAATAAGGAATATTTGAAATTGAAGGTAAAGTGAAACCTATTTTGAAATTAAAATGATACTAAACAAATTAAAAATTTATAATGGAGATTGTGCAGAGATTACCACAACACATCTGGTAATTTGTCTAATATTAGAATGAACATTTTTGGATTAAAAAGTTTTTTTTAGCAAGATATTTGAAGATCGAAATTGCAAATTTATCAATGAAATTTTTTTATTGCGTTCAATAATCCATATGTTCACACCGTATTTTATGATTTTTAATTACAAAGGCTGAACATAGAAATGGATTCGAAACGCGACTATATTTTTCCCTGTTTCCTCAGTTTGAAGCATCATATTATAAGATAACACTCTTTACCTCACTTTTGGATATTTGACTGGGATCTTTCCCATCAATGTTATACTTTATACCTGGGACATACATACATATGATTAATTTTTCGGAAGGGATGTCATGCTTAAGTGTTCCATACGCCATTTGCCTGATTCGAGAAAAACTCAAGTTAATGTTTCAGTCCATACATGCTAGAAGTGGTGCAGAAATCCAATACTCTAAGAGCTCAGTTCTACTTAACTAAACTCAAAGAATATATTGGGAGTTTATTTTAGTCAAATATCTGCTATAGTCTAGAAGTTATGGCCAATTTTTATAAATGCAAAAGGTTGTTGATTTGTTCCATAGAATCTTTTTTCATGTTTTTGGCAATTTGTGTCACATGGAATACTTTATGCCACATTTTAGCAAACAAACTTTTGATAAATTGTGTTCCATATCCGTTATGTGAAGTGCTGCTGTAGAGTTGAAAATTCGGGGGCTTCAATAAAAAAGTTGCAGTAGAAAACAAGTAAGAAAAGTCTATAGTCGGGAGGAGCCGACCATGGGATACCCTATACCACTATCCCTGGACAATCGCTCTCCACGGAACTTCTTTTCAATGATTGTGAATATTTAATTATCAAATATCAGAGATGTAATGTATAATACTTGGGTGCCACCGTGGTGCAATAGTATGCACACTCGTCTTGCACACTAAAGGTCGTGGGTTCCATTCCCCGGTCAGGCGACATCATCAAACTTCAACGGTGGCAAAATACCCCTCAGTAATGTTAGCGACATTTCCTGAGTATTTCAGCCATGTAAAACTTCTCTACAAGTGGTGTCTTAGGACACGCCGTTCGGACTCGGCAATAAACGGTAGGTCCCTTATCATTGAGCTAATATGAATCGGGGTGCACTCATTGATATGAGAGAAGTCTCCCTTATCCCGTATGGGATGTTTGTGGAACAATTATTATTAAAATGTATAATACTTATGACCAAAACCAAAAAGTTATCTAGCATGGCAAAGACATTTTTGTAGCAGGAAAGGAAAATTTAGTTCACACAAACTAAAATGTAATGAAACCCACTTATGTAGTACTACTACTTCCGTTGTTTAACCGCTACGTTATTGAAATTTTTACCAAGTTCACACAAAAGTTTCAGTCCATTTAAACCGCTAAGTATTATCTGATCTTCACGTTGGTTTGTACGCTTCTTCTTCATCATAAACTCAAACTTTGTTTAAAATTTTGCGGGTTATTACTTTGACCTACAGAGCCGCTTAAAATTTTGTTTTTGGTTCATTTCATCCCCTGAACATTTCACGATCATCACAAAAAAACTAATCATTTCTATTCTGGCCCGAACCCAACCTCCTTAAAAAATTCGTTACAATCGATCCATAATAGCGGCCTTAAGCTTGTTTACAATTTTTAATGGACGGACACACATCGCTAAATTGCTTTATCTTGTCGAGATATGAATTTTGGCATACCAAATAAGGGGTCTAGGACGAATATTTCGTGGTGTTACATAAACTTTTGGAGAGACAATATGTAGCATGGGATAAAAATGTGGTTCTCTACACAGAACCCATTATATATTAGGCAGTATGCCCGTTATCTAGCAAACACTTTATTGCAATTTACATCAGAGGAAAGGTCAGTAGTTTTTTTCCATATGTAGGCTAGTTTGCGAAATATATATGTCCTCAAGGAATTAAAATATCGACCAAAAATAAAATGTTTATATTTTTCATACAAAACTAATGGCCCATTTCACCCGCTAAAGAATATCAGATCATCATTCAAAATTGTAGGTATCTTTTTCGACCTATACTCTTACCCGGTGCAAAATTTCGTGACTATTGATGTATAATTGCGACTTCTAGCGAGTTTATTATTACACTACAAACAAATAACAGAATATATTAGGCTGTAACTCTGTTATCTGATCATGCACACCAACTTAATTGGCATCAATTGAAAGGTCAAGCGTTCCACTTTCAAGTATATCTCACTTGTCCGGAATGTCACTTCCAGGAATTAAGATATAAGCTGTATATTAAAAATGTTCACAATTTTCACACAAAAGTTTTGGTCCATTTAACCCTCTAATTATTATCCGATCGCCATCTCAAATTGCAAGCTTCCCCTTTGTGATATACTCTTACCTTATTTAAAATTACGCGTTGATCGGACTATTATTGATACCTACAGATCCGCTAGAAAATTTAATAAATATTATGTTTTTGGTCCATTTTACCCGCTAAATATTTCATGATCATCACCAATAAGAATAGGCATCTATTCTGATCTGAACCCGACCACCATACAGACGGACGGGCACACATCTCAAAATTGCTTTATCTTGTCGGGATATGAAGATTGGTATACCACATTGGGGGTCTCCGACGAATATTTAGCGGTGTTACATGAATTTTTACCAAAACAAACTTATAATACACTTTTCCACATTGTGGTATAGGGTATAACAAGTAAGCCAAGGCTATAGTCGGACGGGGCCGACCATGTGATACCCTACACCTTTACCCCTGGGGACTAACTTTCTACATATCAAAACGTCTTTATGGAACATCTAAACTTACTGTAACATTGTGGATTCTGGTACCGTATTCCACCAACCTTATCCCCAGAAGGGACAAGGGAGACTTCTCTCATATCAATGAGTGAGTGTACCCCGATTCATATTCGCTCAATCATATGGGACCCACAGCTTATCTCGGAGTCCGAACGGCATGTCCTAAGACACCACTTGAAGAGAAGTTTTACATGGCTCAAATACTCTGAAAATGTCGCAAACCTTACTGAAGGATATTTTGCCACAGTTGAAAATTTGATTTTGCCTCGCTGGGAAATCGTTGCAATGTATGTATAATAATCCAATAGGACTATTGAAACGTAAGGGCACCATGTAAATTGCAATAATGCAAAAACTGGGAATGGGAAAATGTGGTTTTCTACACAAAACCCATTATATATTAGACAGTAGGTCCTTTCTCTAGAAGACATGTTTTTGCAATTTGCATCAGGGGGAAAAGTCAGTAGTTCTTTTTCCATATGTGGGCTACTTTGCCGGTATATGCCCTCCAGGAAATAAAATATAGACCAATTTTTTTTTTTTGTATTTTTCATACAAAAGTAATGGTCCATTTCACCCGCTAAATAATATCAGATCATCATCCAAAATTGTAAGCATCTTCTTTTACCTAAACTCTTACCTCGAGCCAAATTTCTTGATTATTGAGCTATAATTGCAGCCTCTATCGTGTTATCTTATCATGTACACCAACACAATTGACATCGATAGAAAGAAAGGTCAAGCGTTCCTCTTCCAAGTATAGTTTACCTGTCCGGAATGTCTCTTCCAGGAATAAGGATATAAGCTGTATATTAAAAAATTTTAAATTTACGCAATTTGTTCCGTACACCACATTGTTCGTAACTTGACAAAATTGGACAATTTTTTGTTCCAAACGCCATCATGTTTTGAGAGGAACAATTCGTTTTTGTTCAAATTTATTTTGTTCCATACGCCAGACTTTATGGATATGGGACAAAAAACCTGATTTTCGGAACATATTGACATTTCTATATCTCAACAAAAAGAGGAGAGGAAAACAGACTAGAAATTCAGAAAGAACAGTGTTGAAAATTTTGAAGGGTGCCTGAAACTCAAAATGTCAAAAATGGTGTATGGAACACTTAAGCATGACACCGACGAAATGTGTTGTATTGTCGGGACAACGTCGCCTATCGGTTGGCCGTAGCTGGCTGCGTTGTCGACTGAGTCAAGTGGAGTTGCAAAATGTGCCCTTGGCTTTAAGAGAGGACATCAGCGAACTGTGGTCCCAACATGCAACAAAAAATCGAAAAGATTTGGAAAGCTTTATGCCCACAACTACGACTGAATACCAAATTCAAACAATTTCGGTGGGATATTGTCACCATATTCTTCAAAACACCGAAAATTTTGAGAGGCAGTTCTACGGGAGCTATATGAAGATGTAGAGCAATAACAAACAATTTTATTCAGAGACTGTATATTCACAACGATGACTAAATACCAAATTTCAGCCGTTTCAGTGGGATATTGAGGCCACAATCTTCAAAATACATAAAGAAAGTTTTATACCGCTCACAAAGATAAAATACTTAACTTCAGCCGCTTCGGTGGGCTACTGAGACCAGAACCTTCAACGTGGACCTATACCGACAAATTTCGGTGGAAAGTTTTGTATCCCCAATGAGGCTAAAACCTTCAATCGAAAATCGCGAGGTACCGTGCTATGGGGGCAATGTGAAAACCTGGACCAATATGGCCCATTTCCAATACCAAATATCCTAGGAGTAATATAAACTTATATACCAAATTACAAAGCTCTATATTAAATAATTGTGAGCTTTATTTTGATTTCAACAGACGGACGGACTTAGAATTTTATGCGTATCAATAATATATACATATACTTATATAGGGTCTCCAACGAATATTTCGATGTTGCACAAATGCAATGACAAATTTAAAAATTTAAATAATGCAATTTAATTGAAAGAATGGATCAAAAAAGGTTTTCAATCGGACGGGACTTTTATATGGGACTATATCAAAGAATGGACATACGTTGACAATTTTTGATGGAGAAGTTTTGTGACCACCTCAAACGTCGAATTACAGATAGTTCGGTCCACAAATGCAGCTAAATTCCCCAAAATACCTTAAATCGTGGAGTAACTTTATATAGGAGCTATACCAAAGCATGGGCCCATGCCGACAATTTTTGGTAAGTTTTGTGACCACTTGAAACCTCAAACGTAAAATTACAGATAGTTCGGTGAAAAAATTAAGTTGACATTCTCAAAAACAACAATTCTCAAAATACCAAAAATCTGAAGGTGCCATTAAATAGAGATATACCAAAGCATGGGCCTATATTTACAATTTTTAGTGGAGAGGTGTTGTTACTGCTAGGAACTTCAAATGGCGAAAAACAGCTAGTTCGGTTAAAATTTGTAGCTAAAATCCTAAAAATATGGAAAATCGGTAGGCTACACCAAAATATGGATCTACCTTGATCATTTTTGTTAGCCAAAATCCTCAAAATATAGAAAATTGGGAGGTATCGTTATACGGGCCTTTGTTGAAATTTTTCAAAATAGCGAAAACCGGAAGATACCTTTATTAGGGGCTATACTAAAACGTTGGCCGATATAGCCAATCTTCGAACTTGACCTGACTATGAAAAAATACACTCGGGTGTAAAAATACAGCGCTCTAGCTCAATTCTTGTATACGCTAGAGTGATTACAACAGACGGACAGGGCTACAGCGACGCAGATTTTTATCCTAATCCAAAATTGTATAGTTTATAGGGTCACAAATGCGTAACAAACGGAAAAACAAACTTAATATACTCTCCGTACTGTGGTGGAGGGTATAAAAACAAATAGTAAACCAAAAAGTTATTGAACTTTTAAACCACGCCTTTGTTTATGGGTCACCCTGTAGAAGATCTCAATTGACCAATCACTGTAGTTTGTTTGATGGTCAAATAATGTAGACGTCCCAATGGGTGGCAATCTTTTACATTTTGTTAAATATGAATAAGGATTTTCGGTGGAAACTGTTTTAAGATGTACAGTATGCCTTTTCAAAATCCATCATCATGAAAGCCCTAGGTGAGTATATTAAGAACCAAAAAGGAAATTTTCGCCATAAGTCAAGTTTCTGAGATATCACGTGATGAATTTTTTGATTTTTCCCCAATAATAGTTGCGAAAATAGCTTCATATTTCTCTATTGTGTTATTGTAGCTTCGTTTTGAGATTACTTGTCTTCAGTCAAATCGATTGGCGAATCTTTTTGTAGAACATTTCATTCTTCTAACTCAATTCCTTTCATATCCTTTCTCCTTTATTTTTTGAACCGTAGTAGAAGTACTACAAGATGAGATTTTTCAACATCCAAATATTCTACACAAATGTTTCCACCCCCAAAAAATGCTGCTGCACAGTGTAATAGAATATGTTAATTTTGAGCTTTTGAGAACATATTTTCCATATATAAACTGATACTCTAATAAATTGTTCATGTTTTATAATTTTTGTTCTGTGTTACATTTTGACACATTGTATAATTGACATGTAATGCCAAAGAAAATTAGCAGTTTAGAATTTATAATAACTACTCACACTTACACCTATAAACTTTTAATATTTATACTTTGTAATTTTCTTTCGTAATTTAGTTATTAAAATTTTATGCCATTATATTCTTTGTCGATATTTTCTAATTATTTCAAGTGAATAATTCGAAAAGTTCAAACATTCTAAAAAATTTTGAAATTATCAAAGCAATTGAGTGTGTCCGAAAATGTTTGAGGCTTTTGTTTAATTAAGATTATTTTTATTTTTTGCATTATGATCCGGCAACAATTTAATTGAAGTGGGGATGAATGTCGCACACCAACACCACAACATTTGCATGATTTATTTACGACTTGAGCTGTCTGGCTGAAGTTCTTAAATGCCGGCGGTCGATTAATATAATTATAGCCGTAATAGCATTCGTTAAGAATACTTTTTTATTTTAATGCGAGGATAAAGTGCTTAAAATTTAATTCACAAACAAGAGAGAGAGAGAGAGAGAAACGTAAGATATAACAGGTAATTAGAGATGTTGTTGTTCATGTTCTTTTAGATGGTGGGTAATTATTATGTAACTAGCAAAGTGCCCGCTACTTCGTATGCGTTAAATATACAAAACAAATAAACAATATATAATATAGAATGGTGGAAACATTTTGTGTACTAATACGTACCACTTTTGTTCGATTTTCGTCACGCCTACACATCAAGAGCAATCCACATTTTTTGAAATAGTTTAATTGAGGTTCTCAGCGCAAATACGGCCTATCCCTACAACCGCCATCCTCATTTCCAGCACTATCTGTTCCCCCAGAACCAATTATAGAACTATTTAGTAGTTTACATGTAAATAGATAAACATGAACCTCCTCCTATTATTTCAAAATTCCCTTTACACAATAACAAATTGTACCAAATCCTTATTTACAACTTTTCGTATATTTATGGCACATATTTCTTAAATCGGACGTTATAAGCAAATGGTAACAGTAATCTTAATTCCAAATCTCATGAATCCAGATCTATCCGTTTATCCAATACAAAATTGTACCATACATGGAACCATTTCGTACCCCTAAGTGTACCTAATTCCACATATTAGGATTCGAGCGCTATAATTTCACCCAAATCCTAGTTGTACAAAATGTAGTACTTTTTGTAAGCATAAGTACGCATTTCCAAAACTAAGTACGCATTTCCAAAACTAACCCCAACAGTAATATTAACTCCAAAATTCAAGATTCTAGCTCTAATCGTTCGCTCAAATCCAAGTTGTACCAAATATAGTACCGTTTGGTACTTTTCGTACATATAAGTACGAATTACCAAAACTTTCTCAATCCTACACCCCAACAGTAATCTTAATTCCAAACTTCAAGATTCCAGCTCTAGCCGTTCGCTCAAATCCAAATTGAACCAAATTTAGTACTTTTCGTACTCATAAGTACGAATTTCCAAAACTACTTCCATATCTCAATCCTACACTCCAACAGTAATATTAATTCCAAATTTCTTGATTCTAGCTCTACCCGTTCGCTCAAATCCAAGTTGTACCAAATTTAGTACCGTTTAATAGTTTTCATACATATAAGTACGAATTTCCAAAACTTCTTCAATCCTACACCCCAACAGTAATCTTAATTCCAAACTTCAAGATTCCAGCTCTAGCCTTTCGCTCAAATCCAAATTGTACCAAATTTAGTACTTTTCGTACTCATAAGTACGAATTTCAAAAACTACTTCCATATCTCAATCCTACACTCCAACAGTAATCTTAATTCCAAATTTCTTGATTCCAACTCTATCCGTTCGCTCAAATCCAAATTGTACCAAATTTAGTACTATTTAGTACTTTTCCTACCCATAACTAAAATTTCCAAAATTTTATCAATCCTACAATTCAACAGGTATTTTAACTCCAAACTAGAGGATGGCAGCTACATCAGATCACCGAAATCCAAATTGTACCAAATTTAGTACCATTTAGTATTTTTCGTACCCATAAGTACAAATTTTCAAAACTACCTCAGTGCTATGTTCAAACAATAAGCTTAATTCCGAATTTCAGGATTCCAGATATATCCGATAACTCAAATCCAAATTTGGTACCATTTAGTACTATTCGTATCCATAGTACGAATTTCTAAAACTACCTCTATCAACACTCCAACATCAATTTTAATTCCGAATTTCACGATTCCAAATGTATCCGTTCGCTCAAATCCAAATTGTACCAAATTTAGTACTATTTAGTACTTTTCCTACCCATAACTACAAATTTCCAAAACTTTATCAATCCTACACTCCAATAGTACTCCTTATTCCAAATCTCGGGTTTCCGTTCCAAATTTGGTACCATTTAGTACTTTCGTACCCATGAGTACGAATTTCTAGAACTACCTCAATCCTACAAGCCAACAGTAATCTTAATTCCAAAATTAAGGATTACAGCTGCATCCAATCACCGTAATCCAAATTGTACCAAATTCGATACCATTTAGTACTTTTCGTATCCAAAGTACGATTTTCCAAACCTTCCTCTTTCAACACTCCAACAGTAATCGTAATTCCGAATTTCAGGATTCCAAATGTATCCGATCACATAAATTACAATTTGGTACCATTTAGTACTTATCGTACCCATAACTAAAAATTTCAAAAACTTCATCAATCCTACTTACCAACAGTAATCCTTATTCCGAATCTCGGGATTCCAGCTATATCTGTTCACCCAAATCCAAATTGTACCAGATTTGGTACCATTTAGTACTTTTCGTACACATACATAAGTACAAATTTTCAAAGCTACCTCAGTGCTATGTTCAAACAATGAGCTTAATTCCGAATTTCAGAATTCCAGATACATCCGATAACTCAAATCAAAATTTGGTACCATTTAGTACTATTCGTATCCATAGTACGAATTTCTAAACCTACCTCTATCAACACTCCAATATCAATTTTAATTCCGAATTTCACGATTCCAAATGTATCCTATCACTGAAATCCAAATTGTACCAAATTTAGTACTATTTAGTACTTTTCCTACCCATAACTACAAATTTCCAAAACTTTATCAATCCTACACTCCAATAGTACTCCTTATTCCAAATCTCGGAATTTCAGCTATATACGTTCACCCAAATCCAAATTGTACCAAATTTGGTACTATTTAGTACTATTCGTACCCAAGAGTACGAATATCCACAACTACCTCAATCCTACACGCCAACAGTAATCTTAATTCCAAATTTCAGAATTACAGCTGCATCAGATTACCGTAATCCAAATTGTACCAAATTTAGTACCATTTAGTACTTTTTGTTCCCATAGGTCCGAATTTCCAAACCTACCTCTATCCAGCACTCCAAAAGTAATCTTAATTTCGAATTTCAGGATTCCAAATGTATCTGATCACCCAAATCCAAATTGTACCAAATTTGGTACCATTTAGTACATTTCGTTGCCATAAGTACGAATTTCCAAAAGTATCCCAATCCCACACTCCAATAGTAATCTTAATTCCAAATTTCACTATTCCAGCTCTATCCGATCACATAAATTCATATTGTACCAAATTTGGTACCATTTAGTACTTTTCGTACCCAAAAGTTCGAATTTCCAAAATACCTCTATCCTACACTCCGACAGTAATCCAAATTCTAAATATCAGGATTCCAGGTCCATCCGTTCCCCCAAATCCAAATTGTACCTTATTTGGTACTATTTAGTACCTTCCGTACCCATATGTACGAATTTCGAAAACTACCTCCATATCTCAAACCTACACTCCAACAGTAATAGTAATTCCAAATTTCAGAATTCCAACTTTATCGGTTCGCCCAAATTCACATTTTACCAAATTTAGTACTATTTAGTACTATTCGTACACATGAGTACACATTTTCAAAACCACCTCCTAATATCAACTTATCTTCTAAACCTTGATTTTCATTCCAAATTTCAAGATTTTAGCTCTGTCCGTTCACGTTATACCAAATGGTACTAAATTTAGTAACTTTTATTACTTTTCGTACACTTATAGTTCGAATTTCCAAAAACCCTTTGGTACACCTTTCTAACTCTCCATCAGTGAACCTCATTCCAAATTTCAGAATTCTAGCTCTTCGCGTTTGCCTAATACTAAGGGTACCATATTTAGTACCTTTTAGTACTTTTCGTACTGTTCTAGTTCGAATTTCCAAAAACCGAGCCTTATCTGACCTATTCGGACCATGAGTGACCCTCACCCAAAATTTCAAGATTCTAGCTCCAGCCGTTTAGTCTGGGCGTTGATTATCAGTCAGTCAGTCAGTGAGTCAGTGAGTCAGTGAATCAGTGAGTCAGTGAGTCATCATTACTGAACTCTTTTATAAGTATAGATTAAGAAGGTGCTTTATATTTGTATTTACAATAAAATAAATCATACGCACTGTAGTACAGTGGCCCAGAAGGCAAGACTAACATTATGCATTTTCAGTAATTCAAAATATTTTTTTTTTGTTCGCTGGTTGCTGAATAATTTAAGATAAAAGCTAAGCAATGTTTCTCTTGGGATATGGGGGTTTCATAATTTAATATCACAATAAGTTTTGAAAATTAAATGTCTGTTCCTGAACTGAAAGAATTTATTAATTTTTTAAACCCTTCACCATAATATGGAGGGTATAAATCAATTTGTCATTCCGTTTGTAACACATAGAAATATTCCCGAATACAGCTCTCAATTTTAAAGATAGAGCTTTGTAATTTGGTATAAAAGTTTCCATTACTCCTAGTATGCTTGGTATTGAACATTTTGAAATTATCGCGATTTTTGATATTTTAAAAGTTTAAGAATCATTATCTCTCTGAAATGGCTGATATTTGGTATTTAGTCTTCGTTGTGGGTACAAATATCCAACTGAAATTTGTCGGTACCTTCCGATTTTCGGTATTTTGGAAGTGGTGGGGTCCCAATATCCCACCGAAATGGCTAAAATTTGGTATTTGGTGTTATTTGGGGGTACAAAACTTTCCACTTGAAATTTGCGGTATAACTCTTTATACACCCCCATAGAACGGTACCTCCCAATATTCGTTATTCAGAAGCTTTTAACCTCAAAGCTGAAATTTGGTATTTTCAGCCCGCTTATATATGTCGAAACGAAAATGTTTGTGAGTGAAACAAACTGAAAGTTTAGTTTTCGGAATATTATAACGAGTGGTTTTGTCTAGCGCTGAGGTAAGCTCAGTCGCTGCCAGGGTCGACCTAAAGACCAATAAACCTTAAGTAAAACACGAGTGTTTACAATTTCAATGTTTATTATAAAACTCTTGGTGTTTGATAGACGAACAATTTATGTGAGGAATATGGAAGAGATTTATCTTAGATAACGAATGGATAGATGATAATATGGTTGTTGTAATCGGCTCGATGGTGATCGGGTTTTAGATGTGGGCTCAATGGTAGCCGGGTTGTTGTTGTTGACTCGATGGCAATCGAGTATGCTTGCGTCGGTTCTGATGTATTCGGATGTTGTAGGCTATTCGGGTGACTGTCAACTCGGCAGTCATCGGGTGTGTGGCTCGGCTTTGTGGTGTTCCGATTGCTGTCGGCTCGTCTACAATCGTCGTGTGTGTGTCTCGGCTCTGTAGTATTCGGGTTGCTGTCGGCTCGTTGACAATCGTCGGGTATGTGGCTCGGCTCTGTGGCATTCGGATTGCTGTCGGCTCGTTGGGTATGTGGCTCTGACCTGTGGTATTCGTGTTGCTGTGGGCTCGTTGGCAATCGTCGGGTATGTGGCTCGGCTCTGTCGTATTCGGGTTGCTGTCGGTAGTCATCGGGTGTGTGACTCGGTTCGGGTTGCTGTGGGGAAAGAGATCGGTTAATGGGAGCTGGCTAAGAGCATGGAGCTGGCTATGAGCTTGAGCTAACTGTGAGTTGAGAGCTTGGTATGAGCTGGGAGCTTGCTAAGAGCTGTGAGCTTGCTAAGAGCTGGGAGCGTGTAAGCGCTGAGAGCTTGATATGAGCTGTGAGCTTGCTATGAGCTGGGAGCTTGCTAAGAGCTGAGAGCTTGCTATGAGCTGGGTCGAATCGTAGCTAATTAGTATGGTAGACTGCGGACGAGCCACACGTCTATTCGTACTTTGTTCGGCTGGTGATCGACGACTTGGGTGAATAAAACTAGAATACATATTGGGGTGGTTGCACGAAGTGAATGAGAATTATTATTGAGTGGGATTGCTGTTGACTGCACTGAGCGCAACATATGCTATATGAGTATAGGGGAAAGTTTGATACTGACGGTGTAATGGAAATATTAAGGTGGGATGGATATCAATGCGGGTCGAATGAGATTTGAGAATTGTATGAAACGGTCACTTTACAATATGTTTTCCTTTGCTTGTGTTTCAAAACAAAAAACAAATTTGAAAAAACACGCACTAGTTGGGCGTTAAAACTTTCCACATGAAAATTGTCGGTATATGTCCACGGTACCCATAGAACGGTACTTCCCGATTTTTGGTATTTTGAAGGTTTTAGCCTCATGGCTGAAATTTGGTATTCAGTCTTCGTTGGGGGTACACAAATTTCCACCTGAAATTTGTCGGTATATGTCCACGTACCGATTTTCGGTATTTTGAAGGTTGTGGCCTTATATCACACCGATATATCTGAAATCTAGTATTTAGTCTGCGTTGGGGGTACCAAACTTTCACACCTGATATTTGGTAGTTAGTCTTCGTTAGTGGTATAAAGCCTTCCACCTGAAATTTGTCGGTATAGTTCCATGTTTCTTATATCCCCCATAGAATGGTAGCTCCAGATTTTCTGTATTTCGAAGATTTTAGTCTGAATATCACACCGAAAAGGCTGAAATTCAGTCTTCGTTGGAGCGTTAAAATTTTTCGATTGAAATATGTCGATATAGGTCTACTTAGCCCCTATAGGTCTCCTGATTTTCGGTATTTTAAAGGTTTAACCTCATTATCACACCGAAATATCTGAAATTTGGTATTTAGTCTTCGTTGGTGGTACAAAACAATTCACCTGAAATTTTTTGGTATAGGTCCACGCCTTCAGATAGCCCCCATAAAATAGTACCTTCGTTGGTGATATAAAACTTTCCACAAGAAAATTGTCATCAGCAAGAAATCATACATTATAAGTCCCAATTAAGATTATTTGAAGATTATAGTCACATTTTTCTGCCAAATTGGTTGTTAATTGGAATTTAGTGTTCCCAGCAGATAGAAGACTTACTCGCAAAAAAGTGTCCATATATATGTAGGTTTTAGTCTAACCCCCATGGACTGTATTACCCAATTGTATGTATTTTGCGATTTTTTCTTGTCAAATTTTCGAACCGAAATTACTGTAATTTGGCATTGTGTGTAGCCAGAGGATAGAAAGAACAAAGATGATGCCCCAAATGAGCTTTGCTATATTTTTATATTTTCTTCCTGAAGTAGGTGTAACTTGGTATTTTGGAATATCAATGGGTAGAACACCACACAGAACATTATCAGTATAAAGTTATTATCATCAGTTAAGATATTATTCTCTTCCAAGGAATTAGGCTTAACGTATAGGAAGAGCTTCGTAGTTACTAAGTGTTCAAATTTACTTCAATACAGTTCTTGGTGGAGGGTATAAAAAGTTCGGCCGGGCCGAAATCCGTTCTTACTTGTTACTATTTTTTCAATATCATAAAGCAAATTTTTTTATCGATAGTAAAAATTTGTAGATTCTTGCAGGATCTGGAACAGACATTAAAAAATAGGCAAACAAATTGTGGCGAAGTTTTTCCTACTCTATCTCCCGAATTAAGAGTTTTTAAATATTTTGAATTTAGTTGGCAAATCTAAATTGCCAATTTTTTTGCCTCCGTTGTTATAACAAACGTTTATTCTTGAGTTTATTGTCCTACTGAAGTGCGTGTTACTTGGTATTTCGGGTTCTCATTGGATAGAAAACTTTCACGCAGAAAACGATCAATATAGGTCCACTTTTAGTATGTACCACATATGGCGGTTCCTAATGATTCAATGTATTTTGAAGGTTTGTTTCGCATTCTCATTGGTTGGAAAACACAGAGCTCACATTCATATTAAACATTGTTAAAAATAAATTAATATTCATAAGTTAACATTAGGTATTCCTCCTATGAATACGCCTTGCGGAAGCGGAGAAGATAAGCACTTTCATAACAAAAGGAAGCTAACAATTAAATTTTACTTCAGTGCAATTCCTGTGGAATACAATCCACCACATTCCGAGGCAATTTAACCCATTCTGTCCGTCTGTTTGGTGGTCGTCTAAAGCTTGTAATCACTCTAGAGGTCGCAATATTAGTGATATCGATTTAAAATTTTGCTTACAGTTAGGCCTCTTACTAACAATGGTTGATATTGAATTTGGTTTAGATTGAAAAATGTTTTGGGGTCAAAAGGTGACTAAAATTATGTATAGAATTCTATGAGGCATATATTGTGTCCTAGTCGGGGTTTTTGGGCGAAATTGCCTTTTTTGCACAGATATCAAAATCTTTGATTTAGCTTTGCACCTCAGAGTTTTTTTTTTACATATGTATGTAGATCAAGTTCGATCGGTCCATTTTTATACCCTCAGCATTTATGCTAACGAGGGTATATACACTTTCATACGGGCAAAATGTGCCTCATTGAAATAATGGTTTTAGACCCCAAGTATGTTTGGACGAAATGTGTTTCAGACAATTTGGAGTTGATTTAGCTATGTCCCTCCGTCTGTCTGTCTGTCTGACTGGCTGGATGGAGCGCACGATAACTCTCGAACGAATCAACCGATTTGGTCCAAAATTTGGCTTTCGTAATATTTTCTCCAAACTTAGTTTATGTTCGAAGATGGTTTATATCGGTCCACTTCTTCCGGTACCTTCCCCACAAAAGTTCGGAAAATTTGTACGCACCATAACTCTTGAAGGAAGTAACCGATTTGGTTCATACTTTGCATATCGTGAAATTTCTACCAGACTTAGATGAGGTTCCAATATGAACTCAATCGGTCCACTCCTTCGGATACCTCCCACACAAAATTTCGAAAAAGTTCAGTTTAGGATCTGTTCACGAATCGCTTTGATTTTTGTTGAAGCAACTTGTATTCACTGCCTCCCATATAACGGTTTAAGTTTCATCAGTGGCAAGTGCATACATCCTGAGAAAATAGCCTGAAAGGTACAAAAAAAGCCATATGACGCCGTGTGTAGTGGTTGGAGCGTAAGATAACTCTCGAACGGATCTGACGATTAGATCCACAATTTCGTCTTCGTAATTTTTTGTACAAACTTAGTTTATGTTCGAAGATAAGCCATAATGGTCCACTCCTTCAGGTACCTCCCCCACAAAAGTTCAAAAATGTTCGGAAAATTTGTGCGCACGATAACTCTTGTAGGGAGTGACCGATGTAATCCATACTTTGCACATCCTAATATATTTACCAGATATAGACCAGGTTCGAATATGGACTTTATTTTTCTACTCCTTCTCGTATCTCTCACAGATAAGTTCACTTTAAGACCTGCTCTCGAATCACTTTGATTTTTGTTGAAGCCATTTGCATTTGCTACCTCCATTACGATGGTAATTTTTTTTTTTCAGGGGCAAGCCTATTTCTTAGTAAAACAGCCCGAAATGTATAAAAAATCCCTATGTCACCATATGTGGGAGTCGGAGAGCACGATAACTCTCGAACTGTTCAACCGATTTAGTCCAACATTTGGTCTTCGTCACATTGTATCAAAACTTAGTTTCATGGGGCAATACCGGTCCACAACTTACGGTACTTCTCCCCAATATTTAAAAATTGTCACTAAAATGCTGGACGATATCACTTGAATGAGGCAACATATTTGGTACAAACTTCGTATCTCCTAATATTTTGACAAAATTTAGTTTAACTTCTAAAATGGCCCTCCCCCACAAAAGTTCAACATTTGTGTCTTAGTGCAGTTAATTCCTAATCCACATTTTGGTCTGCAAGTTCAAATGTTCAAAAAGGTCCACAAAATTCTGAAGAGGCCTTAAATACATTGGCTGAGGGTACATATGTGTCGGCAAAGCCGACTGACACTTTTTTACTTGTTTTAGCAAATTTAGCTCTAAAATGTACAACCGAAACCACTCCAAAAATTGTCAATAAAATGAACCGTTATTCCACTCTGACTGATGCAAAACAAATTATTTTAAGTGTCGTTAGATTCAGGGGACACTTTAGATCAGGGAAGCGCTTCTTTGCAATGACGTATAGTGAGGGCGCCCACTGAGTTGTTTTTGCATTTGCTTACATCATGTAGTTGTTGTTTTTTTTCACCCATGCATACACACATGCCTTAGTATTGGTGGAAATATTATGGGCGACGCTGCTTTAGATCAATACTGCACTAGTACATTTAAAATTTTGCGTATGTTATTTTTTTCATTTTTGGCGCGCTAAATCAGTATTTTTATGCGTGGAGGAATAATTTATTAAACAGTACAACACGTATATTTGTCCATGTGTGCGTATACCTAGCAACTGGTTAGTCAGTCTGTTTGTAAAGTTAAGGTCATATTAAGGAAATATTTGCTCCAGCGACCGGCAGTGTGCGTTTACTGAAAGCAAGTGGGCGTATATAATACATTGAAATTTATGTTCACTTGCTCGCTGCCAGTCGCTGGAACAAATATTTGCCTTATGTGACCTTGCATTAACACATCGAAATGTTTTTCGGAGACCCCATAATGTATGTGGGGATTTCTAAGTGAAATCGGACACTTTTTCAAAAAGTAGTTTCTGGTTTCCTTTATTTTTGCTGTGCTGATGCTGCACTACACTTTAGTATATTTTCAGATTTTTTTTTTACTAACGGATCTGATTTCGCGCCTTGAATAAGTCGAATTTGTAAAAACTATATGCAAAGAAATACTAATAACACCTTAAAAAAAAACAAATAGAAAAAAATCTTTTTCTTTTGTTTTTTTTTTTGTCAGCTAGTTAATAAAGCATAGGAAACAAATTTGCACAGTTGGCTTTTATCTTATTTTCGCGATTTAATATTTAAAACCTATTTTTAAAAATGATTGTACTCTTCGATTTTCTTGAATTTTTTTCTGTATTAAACTACGATCAATTACAATTACAAACATTTTAAGTCATATCGTCGGTGTCATGCTTAAGTGTTCCATGCGCCATTTTTGACATTTTGAGATAAAGGTACCTTACAAGGTTTTGAACAATGCCCTTTCGGATTTTTTGGTCGGTTTTTCTCTATCTCTTATGGTTTCTGAGATATTCAGATGCCAGTATGTTCCATATCCGCTTTGTGACCCAAAAAATCTTGTCGTTTTGTTCCATATCCATAAAGCCTGGCGTATGGAACAAAAGAACTTTGAACTTTTTAGTTCCATATCCATTTCGTTTGGCGTATGGAACAAAAAGAGACAAAAACGAATTGTTCCGCACCAAAAATGATGGCGTTTGGAACAAAAAATTGCCCATTTTTGCCAAGTTACGGAAAAGTGTGGCGTATGGAACAAATTTTTATAAAGGACTTGGTTTAAAAACTGAAGAATAACAGTTTCTAAATTCAAATATTTTTGATTATTGTATTGTTATATGAAAACGAAAATTTATAAATCGTTTAAACAAAAAATCCCTTGTTTAAAGACAAAATTTTGATGTAAGTCCACAAAAATATACTCAAAAACGTCCATTCAGCTTGAAGCTAACCGACTACAAAAATGGTATTATAAGAAAATCGCGTTTAAATGTTTTATGTTACCTTAGAAATGCAAAATATCAATCCGTCCGTAGTGATAAGTGGAGGCAATCCCTTAAATAAGTCTTAAGGAAACCTTTAATTATGGTCCTTATTGTGTTTATATGAGAAAAATAAATGTTTCATTTAAAGTCCTGATTTTTAAACTCCACAGTAGCACTTCATATAAGGGAGGTGGAACACGATTGATAAAAAAGTGTTTTGGTTGAAATGTGACAAAACGTGTTCCATGTGACACAAACGGCCAAAAACATGAAAAAAAGATTCCATGGAACAATTCAGCAACTTTTTGCAATTATAAAAATGACCATAACTTCTAGTCTATCACAGATATCTGACTAAAATAAAATACTGATATATTCTATGAGTTTAGTTACGTAGAACTGAGCTCTTAAAGTATTGGATTATTGCACAATTTTTATCCTATATGGCCTTAAACATTAACTTGAGTTTTTCTCGAATCAGGCAAATGTCGTATGGAACACTTAAGCATGACACCGACGATATGTGGTAGTGGGTTTCGAATGATAACTGTTTTTTCTCATTTTTTTTTTAATTTGTTAGTACAGTCTTTCCTTTATATCAGTGTGAGACATTTGTTATTTGACTAAAAAATACATTATTAGCATGTATTTTGTTGTTTTAGTTAGGAATTTAGTTTAAATATCTTAAAATGTCTAAATTTTTCCCACTTTGAAAATGGTTAAGTAATTGTTGAATTAGTGTTCATTACTGAATGGAGTTTTTTTGTTATTATTTGTATGTTAGTCAAGCTTAATCTCATATTTGTTGTTTTCAAATTTAAAAAGTAAAACAGTGTCAGTCGGCTTTGCCGACAGAGATATACCCTCAGCCAATGTGAAGTGAAAATTTCACCTACGGACAGATCGAATGTATTTAAGGTCTCTTCAGAATTTTGTGGCCCTTTTTCGACATTTGAACTTGCCGACAAAAATGTGGATTAGGAATTAACTGCAAAAGTTTTGTGGTGAGGTACCCTTTGGGAGGACCGATATAGGCCATTTTAGAAGTTAAACTAAATTTGGACAGAATAAAAATTTGGACCAAATTGGTCCAAATTGGTCCCCATTCAAGTGATATCGTCCTATCATTTTAGTGAAATTTTTTAAATATTGGGGAGAAGTACCGGAAGTTGTGGACTGGTATTGTCCCATGAAACTAAGTTTGGATATAATATGACGAAAACCAAATACTGGACCAAACCGGTTATGGTGCTCTCCGACCGCCACATGTGGTGACATAGGGTTTTTTTTACACCTTTCGGGCTTTTTCCCAAGAAATATGGACTTGCCCCTGAAAAAACTTTTACCGTCGTAATGGAGGTAGCGAATGCAAATCGCTTTAACAAAAATCAAAGTGATTCGAGAGCAGGTCTTAAAGTGAACTTATCAGAAATTTTGTGTGAGAGGTACTGGAAGGAGTAGACAAATATAGTCCATATTCGAACCTGATCTATATCTGGTAGATATATTAGGATGTGCAAAGTATGGATTACATCGGTCACTTCCTTCAAGAGTTATCGTGCGCACAATTTTTCCGAACATTTTTGAACTTTTGTGTGGGAGGTACCTGAAGGAGTGGACCGATATGGCTTATCTTCGAATTTAAAGTACGTTTGGACAAAATATTACGAATGCCAAATTTTTGACCGAATCGGCCAATCCGTTCGAGTGTTATCTTGCGCTCCATCCACTATACACGGTGTTATAGGGGCTTTTTGCATCTTTCAGGCTATTTTCTCAGGAACTATGGACTTGCCCCTGATGAAACTTGTACCGTCGTATGAGGGGCAATAAATACAAGTTGTTGCAACAAAAATCAAAGCGATTCGAGAGCAGGTCCTAATCTGAACTTATCCGAAATTTTGTGTGGGAAGTACTTGAAGGAGTGGATAGATTGAGTCCATATTGGAACCTCATCTAAGTCTGGTAGACATTTCACGATTTGCAAAGTATGCACCAAATCGGTTACTTACTTCAAGAGTTATCGTGCACACAAATTTTTCGAACATTTTCGAAGTTTTGTGGGGGAGGTACCGGAAGGAGTGGACCGATATAACCCATCTTCGAACTTAAACCAAGTTTGGACAAAATATTAAGAAAGCCAAATATTGGACCGAATCGGTTGATGCGTTCGAGAGTTATCGTGCACTCCAGCCAGCCAGAAAGACAGACAGACAGACGGACGGGCATTGCTCAATCTACTCCAGATTGTCTGAAACACATTTCGTCCAAACATACTTGGGGTCTAAAACCATTATTTCGATGAGGCATATTTTGCCCGTATGAAAGTGTATATGGTAATGTTCAAAAATGTTTTACAATCGTTGAAGTTGAGATTCACCATTTAATAAGTCACGAACTGTCAATATATTTTATACAATATGAATATATTTATATTAATTGAAGTGTTTTAGCCGGGGTCGCATAAAATGAACCATAACAAATAATTTATGTGGAAGCTGTGTTGGTGGTAATATTAAAAAATGGGTAAAAATGTGTTGAAGTTTACAAGTTTTTTTGTGTTCTTTCTTGATTTCTGGTCAAACCACGGAAAATTCAGATCTAATCTCAAAGAAAGAACTGAAGAATAACCTTTGTGCAACATGGTTCTTATGTATGACTTTTCGATATATACACTGCATCCCCCTAAAATCGATGCTGACATTTTGAAGTTTTGAAATCTGGGTTTTTTGAATTTTTCATATAATTGGAGGGCGCAACCAGATAATTACCCAAACTATTTATTGGATTGTAGAACTCGTGATTCCACGTCGTTTGATGTATATCTCATGAGTGTGCTTCATACAGCTACCTAGTAATAGGAGCCCAAAGGCGAAATTTTGGTGCGTAAATTTTCTTTAAAAACCTTTTTTTTGGCTTCAAAATTTACGACTGTGACTCAGGTACCCTCGAACCCCGCGTGATTTTAGTTTTTTTACGCGCCGGATCGAATGAACCCTTCCGCTTTCAAATCCATCCACTAAATCCTTGAAAGTAGGAAATTCTGCAAAATTATATTTTGATGATTCCGCGCATTGAACCGCGATTTTCTTTGGTTATTTTTACATAAATGGAATCCCTTATACGTGATTATATTATTTTCCAAAACCGTGTGGCATAAATTACCGAGATTCTGGAGTAATATTCGTATTTCGTATAAAATAGAATTTGGTAGCACATCCGCGGTACTTGACGAATTTGTTTAAAATTTGTTATAATGACGTATTTTTTATAGGCGGTCACTGAAATCGGATGCGCCTTATAATCTTATTTACATCGCGCAATTTTTACCCACATAAAGTTTTTTTGAACAGTAAGATGCAGCTGACGGCACACTTTGGCCGCTGAATGAAAAGTGGAAAAATCGCTACATATTAATAGAGATGCACTCTCTGTATTTGAAAAGCGCATGTGCCTTAACTGATTTTAACGAATTCGCAAATTATACGTTTTTTAACTCTTATGTTTTTTTTGGTTGTTATTTCAATATTACTTTCTATTTCATAATCTTATTGTTTATCAAAGTAAGCAAATACACTTTCGGGTTTGTCATCGCATTTTCCCTGAAGAAGTTTCTGCGAAGTCCGTCAGTCCTTGCATCGAAATTTAGCGAAATAGTAGAATAACTCCCAAAAATGTTCTTTTTATTTTTCGTATTAAACAAAAAAATATATTTTTGAAATAATATTCCAACAATAAGTTTTCGTCTTTTGTTGTTGCTGTAATATGGCAGTTACAAATCCTATCGTTAAAATTTTGGTTTCATATTTTTCTACGCGTTGTCTAGAATCTGTACGTATCTTTAATTTATTTTTTTCGAGTTTTATTTGGACTCTAAATTAGAATAAATTAAATTTACTCCAAGATTTTTTCAGTATTTCTTGATTTTCCGCGAAAATAGAAATACATTTATTAAATATTTAGGCATATACGGATAGATATTAAATGCTGTTAACGCTTTATATATACGTTTTCTTATTACAGCAAAAATTGAATTTTTAAATATTTGTTCTTTATAAGGGAATAAAACCCCCCATAGCTTTGGAGCGCAGCATCCAATTTTGTGAACGCGAACAGATTTGAAACCACGACTTTTTTCTTAATCTATGTTCGAAAAATTGCGGATGTGCTCGCAAAAAAATTTTTAACATTTCTTCCAATGGAATTGCAAAAGAAATTTGAAATTTACCATATACCCTCGTTAGCATAAATGCTGAGGGTATAAAAACAACAAGTTAAAGTGGGATGTAGTTAAAATTTATTACTTTTTTTGTGTCTGCGATAGGTTTAGCAATTGCATATCGCAAATTCAAATCCTCTTTCGTATCTAAATAAACCTCGTCTGAAGAAAATATCACTTTATTATTTGGTAGATTATTTGGCTTTGGTGCCCGTTCATATAATTTCCGAGCTGTAGTTATTTGATAATCAATTTACTTAGTTTATTTTCCGGCTAGTACAACGTTAACTAACCTATTTTCAAAATCGAAAAACTAAGCAGATTTTAAGATAAATTCGTAAACTAAAACTACAAAACACATGTTAATAAGTAAATGTAATTATAGGCCCCTATATCACTATGTTAAAAGGATATTATAAGTTGTTTTTCGAAAAATTCATGTAACACCGCGAAATAATCGTCGTAGATCCCCATATGGTATACCAAAATTTATAACTCGACGAGATAATGCAATTTTGAGGTGTGTTCGTATGCTACAGGCCGCAATTATTTATCAATCTTCACGAAATTTTGTTTGGACCAGAATAGACCCCTATAGCTTTTGTCGGTAATCGTGAAATATTTAGGGTGTGAAATGGAGCTGCAATTTTATGTAAGATTTGGGTTTATGACAGGGAACCAGCTTGGAATTTAACGTGATGATTAGATAATATTTAGCGGGTTAAATTCGCCAGATTTTTTTTTGTGTGACAATTGGTAAAGTTTTTGTTGAAACGGTTATATCTTTATTCCTGAAAATTATGTTAAACCGATATAAGTTCTATTTAGAAAAAAACGCATTACCTTTCTTTTGATGCTAATTATGTTGAAAACCAAGTAAGAACGGCGTTAAGTTCGGCCGTGCCGAACTTGTTATACCCCCCACCACAAGTTGTATTGAAGAAGACTTAATACTAAATTTCAGCAATTTCGGTAAAACAATGTGAGGCACCATTCTATGGGGGCTATTTCAAAACGTCGATCTATACCGACAAATTTCTGACGGAAAGTTTTTAGGCTCAAAGAAGACTAAATACCAAATTTCCTATATTTCGGTAAGAGAATGTGGCTAAAACTTAAAAAGTACCGAAAATCAAGAAGTACGCTTCTATGGGGATGTAGGAAGACGTGGACCTATACTGATAATACTCTTCTGGGATATTTTATAACTCTTGGGAGACGAAATAACGAATTTCAACCATTTCGGTTGGATATTGACGTCACAATCTTCAATATTACGAAAATCGGGAGGTACCGTTCTATGGGGGCTATATCGAAACGTGGACCTATACCGACGAATTTTAGTCGGAAATGGGGCAATATGGAAGCGTGGACCTGTACAGACATATTTCTGGCGAACAGTTTTATATCACATTGAAGACTAAATACCAAATTTCAGCCATTTTGGTGGAATATTGAAGACACAACCTTCAAAATACGAAAAAACGGGAGGTACCTTTCCATGGGGGCTATATGAAGGCGTGGACCTATACCGACAAATTTAAGGGGGAAGTTTGTGTACCCCCAACGAAGTCTGAATACCAAATTTCAGCCATTTCGGTGGAATATTGAGGCCCCAACGTTCAAAATACCGAAAATCGGGAGGTACCGTTCTATGGGGGCTATATGAAGGTGTGGACCGATACCGGCAAAATTCTAGGGAAAAGTTGTATACCCCTAGGGAAGACTACGTACCAAATTTCAGCCATTTTGGGAGGATAGTGAAGCTAAAACCTTACAAATACCGAAAATCGGGAGGTACTGTTCTATGGGGGCTATATGAAGATGTGGACCGATATATCCCATTTTCAATACCAACCATCCTGCAAGTAATAAAAACTTCTGTACCAAATTTTGACTCTCTATCTTTAAAATTGCGAGCTGTATCTTGATTTCAACAGACGGACGGACAGAGGGACATGGTGAAATCGACATAGAATTTTATGCTGATCAATAATATATATACTTTATAGGGTCCCCGACGAATATTTCGATGTGTTACAAACGGAATGAAAAATTTAATTATACCCTCCATATAGTGGAGGGTATAATAAATTAATAATATGTACAGAATCTAGACAATGCGTGAAAATATATGAATAGAGATTGGGTATATAAATTACATATTGTAGCAAAAACAAAAGAGACCAAGTTATTGTTAGAATATGGTTCCAAATATTTGGGAGTTCTCCAACGATTTTGCTAAAAACCCATACAATAATTAATGTACATATACTGCTAAAACTTCACCATGCGCCGTCCATGCTCGGCAATAAAAGAATAGGTATCCACTTCAAATGCAAAGCGGTCATGTATGCTTTAAAATATTTAAAATAAACATTTAAAAATTTAATATTTACTCTCCCTTGTATTATTATTTTTTTCGTTTTTTTGCAACCCCCTAATTCACTTGACTTTGTAAAACATTTGAAAAGAAAAACAAAAAACAATTAAAGAATGTCATCGGAAACTGGTTCTTATGTTAATAGTCCTCCACCCCAAAAACATGTTTAACATCTAACGTTTTCCGACTCATTGACATACCTTCCACATAATTGCATTCACACACACACATTCAGACATGTGTGGGCGCTTCTAAAAGCTATTTCATCTCTTTTTATGAACACACACACCCACGAAACACGAGGAACTAAAGTAATTTTGTGGTAATGGCAGGCCATACCAAATCACTCCACACATTATTTCAAGTGATGATGCCATCCATGTCGCTTGTGGCAACGACGACTGGCTGCAATTATATTTCATTTCATGAGGAATATTTTAATGTGTTCCGACAATTAAAGTGTATGACGACGCGCGAAGGCGGAGAAAGGTATTTGATTTCAAAATCTTAGCATTGTTTTCTTAGGAAATTAAACACGTTTTGCACAAATGTGAATTGTACACATTTTTTTGCGGCACGATATACTCGTAATGTGTTCCTTTACTGTCATTTAAATGGGGCTTTAATTTTCGTTACAAAACTATGGCACGGCTGTTAACATGTTTTCGCAGGCAAATAATGTATTTCATTAGCAGGCAGCCTTTATGGTAGATTTCGCTAATGACTAAGCATACACAATTTTTTGGCAATGGGTCTTTCTTTTGACTTTAAAATTAAATGAAATTATGTAATTGTATTTTTTCTCTTTTTTGTTGGAAGAAGTTGTTGAGTTTATTTGCGAGTGTTTGATGGAAACAGCATGAATTCTAAATAAATTAATTTATAAACAACATTTTTAATTTAAAACTTTTATAATTAACTGAAAGAAATGTTGCAATCATTCGAATAAGCTAAGCACTCGGATTTAACTTTGATTTCAAACTTTTCTGGCAATGTAATTCGAAAGGGATAAAAGTGAAACAAGTCTTGCCCTTCCTATTTTGTTCAAAAAAAAAAAAAAATAATAATAATAATAACAACAATATTACAAACATATCGCTCATTTACCCAAAGAGTGGCATAACTCATAAAATGGGTTTTGTGAGTTAGTAATTTCTATTTGTTCTAATTTATGAATTGTGTGTTTTTTTAAGCTAGATAGAACTTTAAATTGTAAAAAGTAACACAAAAAATTAAATTTTGATCAAACTTTTTTTCTATTTGTTTCAGTATACTCTGACAAATCATCATGAATAGACTCACGCTTGAACAACGCTACGAAATTATCCAAATTTACTTTAAAAATCAGTCGTCGATTCGCGCAACTTATAGACGACTTCGTCATTTGTATGGCGTTCAGCGATGAGGCGCATTTTTGGCTTAACGGGTTTGTTAATAAGCAAAATTGCCGCATATGGAGTGAGACCAATCCACAAGAGACCATACAGACTCCATTACATCCAGAAAAATGCACCGTATGGTGCGGTTTTCACGCTGGTGGCATCATCGGACCTTATTCCTTCAAAAATGAGGCCGGAGCTCGCGTTACGGTCAATGGAGATCGTTACCGCACCATGATCAATGATTTTTTGTTTGAAAATATGGATGACATTGATCGGGAGGAGATGTGGTTTCAACAGGATGGCGCTATGTGTCATACGGCGAACGCAACCATCGACTTATTGAAATCAAAATTTGGCGATAAGTTGATTTCGAGAAGTGGACCTGTCAATTGGCCTCCAAGGTCGTGCGATTTGACACCTCTCGATTATTTCCTGTGGGGCTACGTGAAGTCACTGGTTTATGCTGATAAACCAGCAACAATTGATGCCTTGGAGGCCAGCATTGTTCGTGTTATTCGTGACATACGGCCAGCAGTGCTCGAAAAAGTGGCCAAAAATTAGACGTCCAGAATGCACTTCGTCAAGAACAGCCGCGGTGCCCATATGCCCGAAATCATTTTTTATATGTTAACGTCACGTATTGATCTTTGGAATAAAAAAAAAATTTGATTACAATTTAATTTTTTGTGTTATTTTTTACAATTTCAAGTTCTATCGGGCTTAAAAAACACCCTTTACAAATTTTCATGTTGCTATATCTAAAACCCATGGAGTTACAGCTTAGTTCCTGGGATTTTGGCATAAATCATCAACAATGTTTTCTTAAGTTTATGAAGCACTAAAGTATGATTTTATATTTTGTGTAATAAGCATTTTAAGTTGGGAAGTCAATTTTCAATCGGCAACTTAAAACCCGTTTTTCTCCACACAATTAATTTTTTGAGATGTGTCGCTCTTTGAGTAAGTGAGCGATCTGTTTCAGTGAAATCAAAGCCTTAATCTTGAACATTTTTCAAACACCATTTGAATCAGTATTTGTCTAATAACATAATAAAACTTTAAGAAGGTAAAAATAAAATGAAAATTCAAAAAGTCAAGTATGCACTAACATCTGATATGGATGATGAGCTGAATAACCATCATTGAAACGACCGCATGATAGCCATGCATATACTGGCATCATTGTTGGGGAAAAGTTTTTAAGCCCCAAAGAATAGCAAACATCTTTGGAGTAATAAAAACATCTGTACCAAATTATAATGCTCTATCTTAAATACTGCGAGCTTTATCTTGACAGACAGACCCAGTGGCGGATGTGTAATAGAAAAAATATAATTTGTTAGGTATACGCACACATGGACAAACGTACGTGTTGTACTGCCCATCAAAATGTATTTGAAATTGTTCTATGTGAAGTAGTGAATGCATATTTATACCCTACACCACTATGTGGTGTTTGTTTTGGCAAAAATTCATGTAACACCGCGAAATATTCTTCGGTGACCCCCAAAGTGGTATACCAATTTCATATCTCGACGAGATAAAGAGATTTTGAGATGTGTGTCCGTCCTTCTTTCCATTATAAATTGTAATCAAACTCCAGGCCGCAATTATGGACCGATCGCAACGAAATTTTGTATGGAGGTCGGGTTCAGACCAGAATAGATCCCCATTTTTATTGGTGATGATCGCGAAATATCTAGCGGGTGAAATGGACCAAAAACATAATATTTATCCAATTTTGTAACGGCTCTGTAGATCGCAATAATAGTCCGATCAACTCCAAGTTTTAAATAAGGTAAGAGTATATGACAAAGAAGAAGCTTGCAAATTGAGATGATGACCAGATAATATTTAGAGGGTTAAATGGACCATAACTTTTGTGTGCAAATTTTTAATATACACCTTATATCTTTATTCCTGGAAGAAATATTCCGGGCAAGTAAGTTATACTTGGAAGGCGATCTTTTGACCCTTACATTGATGTCAATTATGTTGATGTAAGTGATCAGATAACAGAGTTACAGCCTAATATATCCATCTTTTTGTTTGTAGTGTTCTTATAAACACGATAGAGGTCTCAATTACAGCTCAGTAGTCACGAGCTAAATTCTGCAACATCAGCTTTATTTGCGCTCATGCTCCCACTGAAGAAAAGGACAAACAGACCAAAGATATATTTTACGAGCGCTTAGAAGAAACATATGACCGTTACCCTGCCCATGACATTAAAATCATTCCAGGCGATATTAATGCCAAGATTGGAAAGGAGAATATCTTTGGCCCAACAGTCGGGAAATTCAGTCTCCACAGTGAAACATCGGACAATGGGGCTGATATACTTTGCAGCGGCAAAAAACATGGTAGTAAGCAGTACCAGATTTAATCATCTCGATATTTATAAGGGCACCTTGCTGTCGCCAGATCAAACAACAGGAGAATATATTGATCATGTTGTGATAGATGGAAGACATTCATCGAGCGTGTTGGATGTACGATCGTTCCGAGGCGCAAACATTGATTCGGACCACTACTTTGTTGCAGCAAAGGTACACACCCGCTTAAACGTAGAAAACAAAGTACGAACAGACACAACACGAAAGTTAGACATCGGTAAGCTGCAATCCCAACAGATAGCCAGATATCTACATATATTCTACTCAACCGATTTTAACATGGCAAAGCCCAGGATTTATCTTGGTCCCTCTTTCATTTCAAGTGGACACTGACCTCCACGTTGTGTCACCTGGGGAACTGTCCTTAACACCCGTTAAAGGTAGTGAGCTAACATGTGCCGCGCGTTCACCCATAAGAACGTTGGGCGTCGGGTTAGTAACCCTCCCCTAGAAAAAACAGTCTACTATGAAAAAACGAAAGAAAAGAAAAACAAGCCCCTCTAAATTTGACGAACCCCGCAAACGTTTTAAGGACAATGATCTGCGAATCTGCACCTGGAATGTTCGCACTCTTTATAGAGAAGATGCAGTCTTCGCATTGGTAGACGTACTTGAAAAGTACAAGGCCGATATTGCTGCCATACAGGAAATACGATGGATTGGGAAAGGCGTCACAACAAAAACTAAAGGTGATGCACTGTATTATAGCTGCCATGACGTAAAGCATGAGTTTGGTTGCGGATTCGTAGTTAGTCGGAGGCTAAAACATCTGGTATCAAGCTTCACCCCAGTGAATGAAAGACTTGCTGCAATTCGAATAAAAGCTAAATTGTTCAACATCAGCTTTATTTGCGCTCATGCTCCCACTGAAGAAAAGGACGAACAGACCAAAGATATATTTTACGAGCGCTTAGAAAAAACATATGACCGTTGCCCTGCCCATGACATTAAACTGATTCTAGGCGATTTTAATGCCAAAATTGGAAAGGAGAATATCTTTGGCCCAACAGTCGGGAAATTCAGTTTCCACAGTGAAACATCTGACAATGGTATGAGGCTGATAGACTTTGCAGCGGCAAAAAATATGGTAGTTAGCAGTACCAGATTTAATCATCTCGATATTCATAAGGCACCTGGCTGTCGCCAGATCAAACAACAAGAAAATATATTGATCATGTTGTGATAGATGGAAGACATTCATCGAGCGTGTTGGATGTACGATCGTTCCGAGGCGCAAACATTGATTCGGACCACGACATTGTTGCATCAAAGTACGCACCCGCTTAAACGTAGCAAACAAAAATACGAACAGACACAACACGAAGGTTAGACATCGGTAAGCTGCAATCCCAACAGATAGCCAGAGCATATTCCACTCAACTAGCCCAATTGCTTAATCAAAGCACTCCTCATCCCGATAACATACGAGTATCAGCGCAATGGCAAAGCATTGCCCACTCCATGCAAACAGCCGCAAAATCCATACTTGGATACCAGAGACCTTCACCAAGGAATCCATGGTATGATCAGGAGTGTCGTGCTGCCACCAAAGAGAAAAATGCGGCATATCGGGCTACTTTGCAATCCGTAGCAACGCGTAGCGCACGAGAGAGATACAGGGAGAAAAGGAGAGAGGATAAACGCCTTTTAGGCAGGAAAAAGGAGAGAGAAATGGAAAAGCGGGAGTGTAAAAAAATGGAGATGTACAGGAGCCAGAATAAAGTCCGAAAATTCTACCAAAGAGTCAAGCATCAAACTGATGGCTTTGGTACAGGCACATCCTCCTGTAGAGACCAGCAAGGTAATTTGGTAACTGATACAGATAGTGTACTCAGGATATGGAAGGAACATTTTTCAAAACTGTTGGTATCCAATAGCAGCGAAGACGATGAAGATACCACAGTCCCAATCCCAGAAGATGATATTGAATGTATACCGCCCAGCCAAGATGAGGTAAAGACTACCAATTCGAAATAAATTTTACACTTCATAATATGTTGCCCAAACTTACTTTAATTTAGAATATGGGCTATATCGGTTCACTTCTTCGGGCACCTCCCCCTTAAAAGTTCAAAATTTTTCTGAAAAATTGTCTGAACTAGAACTGTCGAAGTGAGCAATCGATTTAGTCCAAACTTTCCATATATTATTATTCCTTCCAGATATAGATCGGGTAAGACTATATCGGGACACACCTTCGAGTACCTCTCTCACAAAATTCGGAAAAGTGAAATTAAAAAGTCTTCTCGAATCGTTTTGAATTTTTTCAGCAGATTGTCCTTGCGGTCCCCTTTACGATGGTACAATTGCAATAACAATTCCATACTTCCTGAGAGTATGGCCGAAAAGCTCCAAGAAACCGTGAGAAACGAACAAGAAAGCTAAATAAAATGTCAAATCCGCAAGATAACTCTCAAGGGGATTTTGTGATTGGTCCAAAGGGATTTTGTGATTGCACATCCTATTATTTCATCCAGCCATGTCCTTCAAGTACCCCCACACAAAATCTCGGATCTATTTGAATTTTTTTGAAGAAGGTCCTTTTCAAGGTCCCTATTGCAACGGTACAATTTTTCCGGAGTAAATCCATATTTCTGAGATAATGGTCCAAAATTTCCAAAAAATAATTCTCAAACTTTTTCAAAAATCGGAAGTTAGCTTACTAAAATTGATTTGGTATAGCCTTACATTACGATACCTACAGATTCCTGTATAATTATACCCTCAGCATTTATGCTAAAACATCGGAAGTTTACTTCTGCGCCACCATGTACACATTCATACGGGCAAAATGTGCCTCATCGAAATAATCGTTTTAGACCCCAAGTATGTTTGGACGAAATGTGTTTCAGATAATTTGGAGTTGATTTAGCTATGTCCGTCCGTCCGTCTGTCCGTGTGCCTGTCTGGTTGGTTGGTGTGGACATTGTCCGTCCGTCTGTCTGTCTGGCTGGAGCGCACGATAACTCTCGAACGGATTAACCGATTCAGTCCAAAATTTGGCTTTCGTAATATTCGGAAATGTTCGGAAAATTTGTGCGCACCACACTTTTTCAAGGAAGTAACCGATTTGGTCCATACTTTGCACATCGTGAAATTTCTACCAGACTTAGATAAGGTTCAATCGGTCCACTCCTTCGGGTACCTACTTCCGGAAAAGTTCAGTTTAGGACATGGGAGTGACCGATTCGGTCCATACTTTACACATCCTAACATATTTACAAGATATAGATCAGGTTCGAATATGGACTATATTTGTCCACTCCTTCGGGTACCTCCCACACAAAATTTTGGAAATTTTCACTTTAAGAACTGCCCTCGAATCACTTTGAAGCAACTGCATCCGCTGCCTCAATTACGACAGGGAAAGCTTTTTCAGTGGCAAGTCCATACTTCTTGAGAAAAGAGCCCGAAAGTTGTAAGAATTCCCTATGGCACCATATGTAGTGGCAGAAGAGCTCGAACCGAACACTGCGTTCGTCCACACTTTGATAATAGTAATACATATTTCTTCGAATATTGGATAAAAATCGAAGGTGGTGCTAATAGGTCTACTGCTTCCGGTACCTCCCCCACACAAGTTCGAAAATGATAGCTAAATGGTACGATTTCTCATAGACTTAGCAACCGATTTTGTCAAAACTTTGGATCTTTAAATATTGTAAAAACTTTGTTTATGTTCAAATTTGGGCATTATCTGTCCAATCCTTGTGGTACTACCCACACAATTTTCAACATTTTTGTGTGGTTGGAGGATCCTATAGACATTTTTTTCGAAGGTTTTCCTAGTAGTCCTGTTTACAGCGATATTATGTTTTTCGTAGGCTAGTGTGACAAAAAAGTCCTATCTATCGATATCCCCAGAAATTTTTGAGCTTTAAACCTACCCTTACGTTTGTCGGTTTTTTTGGAAAAAAAGTATTTCAATCCACACTGGCTGAGGGTATATCTCTGTCCGCAAAGTCAACTGATGCTTTTTACTTGTTTTTTTTTTTAATTTTTCTCATCTATTGCCATTGTAGATTCAGAATCTAGAAAAACTTTCCAGGTGTAAGCACCTTCCACTTAGTATTAGTTAAGGCGCACCGTGCATGGCATTGTTTTGAAAGGAGGCGATACCGTCGGAATTGCGGTTTCCAAGCAATATCGTAAAAACCTAAAATGTGAACTTTGATCGCAATTAATTTAAAAAGCTTCCGGCGATTTTTTTCTTAATTTTTTTCATCTATGAACATTGTAGTTTCAGAATCCAGAAAAACTTCCAAAAAACTGTAAGCACCTTCCACTTTTGCACCGTGGCGTTAGACAGTAGTTCCTTTATCTAACTGCTACATTGACATAATTTGCATCAAGTGAGAGGTCAAGAGTTGGTTTTCAAGTTTTCGTAAGTTGTCCGAATATGCCCCCAGACTTTAAATTACTTATTACAAATTACATTTGGATATTTTTTCCACAAAAGTTATGGTCAATTTTACACTCTAAGCACTATCCGATCGTTATCAACAATTATTGGCACTAAACTTGACCAAAACTACGAGTATATATGTATACTAGGCTGTAACTCTGTTATGTGACCACGTACATCAACATAATTACCATCAATGGATACATAAAACTTACGTAGTTTTAACATATTTTCTAGGAATAAAGAGGTAGTCATTACACTAATAATATTACAACTTTCACAAAAAGTTTTGGTCCATTCAACCCCCTAAATATTATCTGATAATCACGTTAAATTGCAAGCTACTTCTCTGTCGTAAACCCAAACCTTACATAAAATTTCGCGCCGATCAGACTACCAGTTCGACCTACAAAGTCGCTACAAAATTGGATAAAACTTTGTTTTTGGTCCATTTCACTCAGAGCTCCAAATTGAGGCAAATTGAGGGGGGCAAGTTGAGCGGGGGCAAGTTGAGCGGGCGCAAGTTGAGGGGGCAAGTTGAGGGGGCGCAAGTTGAGGGTGGCAAGTTGAGGGGGCACAAGTTCAGGGGGGCAAGTTGAGGGTGCGCAAGTTGAGGGGTGGGGGTCATGTTAAGGGGTGATGGGACCAGTTGATAGGGGTTGGGGCAATTATTTAATTTATATTGAGTGAGTTATAGCAAAATCGGAGGGTAATGTAAAAGGACTATATCAAAATCTGAACCGATTTTTATCAAAATCGATAAAACTGAGCAACGACCTAAGCAAACATCGCATATTAAATTTGAACTATATTCAATAAAAGTTGACCGTTTTTTAGCAAAATCGGGGAAAGATTCGATTTCTGTCAAAATCGGTAAAACTGATTAGGGGGCCTAATAAAATATGAGATATTCTTTGAAAATTGTAGCAAGAGTAGTAGCAAAATCGGGGAAAAATATATATGGGGACTATATCCAAATCTGAACCGATATGAACTACAGTTGTTATTTTTCATTCCTATTCTTAAGTACTTGTACAAAAAATCATCATGGTAGGTCAACTCCCTCCATCCACAGCGATAAAGAATCGTTTTTTTCTTGTCAAAACTCTGGAACTTTAGAACGGATACAGATATTTTCAACTTTCACATTAAAAGCCACCAAAAAATTAAAAAAAAAAAAAAATAATAATTTTTTCTAAAAATTTTAATTTTTTCCAAAAATGAAAAAAATACTCCTTCGGTTTTCATGAAACTCTTATAACTCTTAGAAAAAATTAATATATTAAAAAAAATCCATTTGTGTGAAAAAAACTATCATTTATATGGGGAACGGTATGGAAATAACAAACTTTTGTACCCATCTAATTTCAAAAAATTGAAAAAAAGTGTTAAACGGACCGAACGGGACTGGTTCAAAAGTACGGTGCCGTGACATAACTCCCAACGGACATAACTCCCAAAACGATTTTGGGAGCTATTGAATTCATAAAAGTAGTTTCTTTATTGTGTCATAGGATGGTGCTTCATCGTAATACAAATATTTAAGTTTGGCGAAAGTTTTGTAGAATGATCAAACGAAAATGTTCACAAGTTAATTGTATATTATGGAAAATTGAAAAATTGCGGAGTAATGTTGCATAACGTTGCCTAGGCCTGTAAAAATAAAAATAGCAACAAAGGCACACACTTATTTTGAGGTCTCATATCATTGAGCTAATATGAATGGTTGTGCACTCATTGATATGAGAGTGTAACAAATATAAAATTACTCAAAAAATATGGCTTTACTTGAGAAGATATGCCACCGCGGTTAAAAACATTCATTCATAAGAACTATTGATTCAGAAACAGGCAGGAACACACTTAAAGGCTTAACTTTTCATTATCAGTTTTTTCTTCTGTAGCCATGCCTTGACCGAAGCCAATGAAAAGCAGACTGAAAATGTATTCTATAATCGCCTTATCATTTTTGTAGCATCAATATTATTTGATTTATTGTGACATCTTTGTCATTATATTTAAAATACGTTTACATATGGCTTTTACGTCCATCTTCATTCTCTTTTCTCATGAAGGATATTAATAAAGTATGGTTTACAAGAATAAGCTTTCAACCATTAAGATTATTAATATTAAAAATGCAATAAGCACCGTTCCATGAAAGAAAAACTCTAACGCCTTTTTGTTACTAGAAATATTTTGCCCAAACACACCCACGTTTTGTTCGAAATCTACTTAATATTTTCGCTTGGTAATTAAGTAACATAACGAAAAGTCAAATTGAAATAAAGAAAACAAACTTTAATAAGTCCACTAGGAATGCCAAATTATCAAATTGAATATAACAAAATAAAATATTGAACATGAATTGAATAATTATACCCTATACCACAATGTGGAAAAGGGTATTATAAGTTTGTTTTGGTAAAAATTCATGTAGCACCGCGAAATATTCGTCGGAGACCCCCAATGTGGTATACCAATCTTCATATCTCGACGAGATAAAGCCATTTTGAGATGTGTGTCCGTCCGTCCGTCCGTCCGTCTGTCCATTATAAATTGTAAACACGCTCGAGGCCGCAATTATGGACCGATCGTCACAAAATTTTGTATGGAGGTCGGGCTCAGATGAGAATAGATCCCTATTCTTATTGGTGATGATCGCGAAAGATTTAGCGGGTGAAATGGACCAAAAACATAATATTTATTCAATTTTCTAGCGGCTCTGTAGGTCTTAATAATGGTCCGATCAACGTAATTTTAAATAAGGTAAGAGTATATCACAAAGGAGAAGCTTGCAATTTGAGATGGCGATCGGATTATATTTAGAGGGTTAAATGGACCAAAACTTTTGTGTGAAAATTCTTAATTCCTGGAAGTGACATTTCGGACAAGTGACATATACTTGAAAGTGGAACGCTTGACCTTTCAATTGATGGCAATTATGTTGGTGTGCATGATCAGATAACAGAGTTACAGCCTAATATATTCCGTTATTTGTTTGTAGTGTAATAATAAACTCGCTAGAAGTCGCAATTATACATCAATAGTCACGAAATTTTGCACCGGGTAAGAGTATAGGTCGAAAAAGATGTCTACAATTTTGAATGATGATTTGATATTCTTTAGCGGGTGAAATGTACCAATACTTTTGTATGAAAAATATAAAAATTTTATTTTTGGTCGATATTTTAATTCCTTGAGGACATATATATTTCGCAAAGTAGCCAACATATTGAAAAAAGCTACTGACCTTTCCTCTGATGTAAATTGCAATAAAGTGTTTGCTAGATAACGGGCCTACTGCCTAATATATAATGGGTTCTGTGTAGAGAACCACATTTTTATCCCATGCAACATATTGTCTCTCCAAAAGTTTATGTAACACCACGAAATATTCGTCCTAGACCCCTTATTTGGTATGCCAAAATTCATATCTCGTCGAGATAAAGCGATTTAGCGATGTGTGTCCGTCCATTAAAAATTGTATACAAGCTTAAGGCCGCAATTATGGACCGATTGTAACGAATTTTTTAAGGAGGTTGGGTTCGGGCCAGAATAGAAATGATTAGTTTTTGGTG
Organism: Musca autumnalis; assembly: GCF_047663935.1. Taxonomy (NCBI): domain Eukaryota; kingdom Metazoa; phylum Arthropoda; class Insecta; order Diptera; family Muscidae; genus Musca; species Musca autumnalis. The sequence goes on along the minus strand of NW_027411977.1, from coordinate 58,455,892 downwards.
ATGATCGTGAAATGTTCAGGGGATGAAATGGACCAAAAACAAAATTTTAACAAATTTTTTAGCGGCTCTGTAGGTCAAAATAATAACACGCAAAATTTTAAACAAAGTTTGAGTTTATGATGAAGAAGAAGCGTACAAATTAACGTGAAGATCAGATAATACTTAGCGGGTTAAATGGACTGAAACTTTTGTGTGAAATTGGTAAAAATTTCAATAATGTAGCGTTTAAACAACGGAAGTAGTAGTACTACATAAATGGGTTTCATTACATTTTAGTTTGTCTGAACTAAATTTTCCTTTCCTGGTAAAAAAATGTCTTTGTCATGCTAGATAAATTTTTGGTTTTGGTCATAAATATTATACATTACATCTCTGATATTTGATAATTAAATTTTCACAATCATTGAAAAGAAGTCCCGTGGAGAGCGATTGTCCAGGGATAGTGGTATAGGGTATCCCATGGTCGGCTCCGTCCGACTATAGACTTTTCTTACTTGTTTTTAAATGAACTATGTAGAATAATATATTGGGCATAGTATTTGGGATGATAGTGTATAAGCTTAATAAGATACTGATCAAGTATAGTCTCGATAATCATGACATCAAATATTTCTGCGGTGCCAAAACTATACTTGTCCACGTTTTAATATAGGCCCCCACAAAATGTTACCTCTTGATTTTTATACCCTCCACCATACTATGGGGGGTATATTAAGTTTGTCATTCCGTTTGTAACTACTCAAAATAATCATTTTAGACACCACAAACTATATATATTCTTGATCAGCGTGCAATTCTACATCGATATAGCCATGTCCGTCTGTCCATTTTTATACCCTCCACCATAGTATGGAGGGTATATTAAGTTTGTCATTCCGTTTGTAACACATCGAACTAATCATTTGCGAGCCTATAAAGTATATATATTCTTGATCAGGATAAAATTCTAAGACGATCTAGCCATGTCCGTCTGTCCGTCTGTTGTAATCACTCTAGCGTCCGCAATAATTGAGATAGAGTGCTGAAATTTTGCACCCGTTGCTCTTTTTTCCATAGGCAGGTCAAGTTCGAAGATGGGCTATATCGGCCCAGTTTTTGGTATAGCCCCCATATAACGGTACCTCCGGATTTGAGGTATATTGACGTTCTTCGCCACATTTGAAGACCGAATTAGCTATAATTTGGCACTTAGGGTTCCTAGTGATCAAAAAACTTATATCCTAAAGGATATGGTCATAGGTCCATGTTTTGGTATAGTCCCCATATAACGGTACGTCCCGACTTTCGGTATTTTGAGAATTTTAGCCACAATTTTTAACCGAACTATCTGCAATTTGACATTTGAGGTTCTCAGTGGTCATGAAATATCTCCACGAAACATCGTCAACATAGGTCCATGTTCTTGTATAGCCCCCATATATCGGTACCTCCCGATTTTTGGTATTTTGAGAATTTTAGGTACAAGTTTTAACCGAACTAGCTGTAATTTGCTATTTGAGGTTCTCAGTGGTCATGAAACATCTCCACCAAACATCGTCAACATAGGTCCATGTTTTGGTATATCCCCCATATAACGGTATCTCCCGATTTTCGGTATTTTGAGAATTTTAGCTACAGTTTTTAACCGAAATAGCTGTAATTTGACATTTGAAGTTCTCAGTGGTCATGAAACATCTCTACGAAACATCGTCAACATAGGTCCATGTTTTGGTATAGCCCCCATATATCGGTACCTCCCAATTTTTGGTATTTTGAGAATTTTAGGTACAAGTTTTAACCGAACTAGCTGTAATTTGCCATTTGAGGTTCTCAGTGGTCATGAAATATCTCCACCAAATATCGTCAACATAGGTCCATGTTTTGGCATGGCCCCCTTATTACCGTACCTCCCGATTTTCGGTATTTTGAGCATTTTAGTTACAATTTTTAACCGAACTAGCTGTAATTTGCCATTTAAGGTTCTCAGTGGTCATGAAACATCTCCACCAAACATCTTCAACATAGGTCCATGTTTTGGTATATCCCCCATATAACAGTACCTCCCGATTTTCGGTATTTTGAGAATTTTAGCTACAGTTTTTAACTGAAGTAGCTGTAATTTGACATTTGAAGTTCTCAGTGGTCATTTTAGCTACAGTTTTGTCTATTCAAAAATAATCGTCAATATAGGTCCATGTTTTGGTATATCCTCCATTTTACTGTACCTTCGAGAATTTTCAGTGGTCACGAAATTTCTTCACTAAAATTCGTCAACATGGGTCCATTTTTGAGGGTCTACATTATTTTGATGAAACTACCCTCAATTTGACTCTTGAAGTTCCCTGCAGCTAGAAAACTTTTCCGCCAAAAAATTTAAATATAGGTTGACTCTTTGATATAGCCCCGTAGGTGGTACCTTTCACCTAGCTGAACACATTTTTTTAGATTAGATTAGATAACACTGTGCAACAAAATGGAGGTGAAAGTCTGGGCACGGAAAATTCCTCTTGGGGAAGAAAGGCCTTGGTGAGTATATTATGAACCCCGAAGGACAGATCGAACTTCCGCGTTATGGCGTGATGAAATTTTTGTTAGAGACCCTGTGGGCCATCCTGAATTAGCGTTATATCTTTGTTCACTGTTGCTTAAGTGTTCTACAAAAACAACAAACAATGATATAATGCTAATTCATGATGGCTTACAGGGTCTCTTGCAAAAACTTCATTACGCCATAACGCGGAAGTTCGACTCACGGCGCATCTGTCCTTCGGAGTTTTTAATATACACACACCAAGGGCTTTCATCTCCAACAGGAATTATCTCTGCCCCAACATTTGTGTTCACAGTGTAATTAAAGCAATAGTGGGAGGCAGTTGGAGTCTATCCATTGTCGAAAAGTTGTTCCACCTAAAATTATTCCATTTTAATTAATGCTTAGTTTACATTTACGAAATCCACTCGATTTCAACTGTCAATTCCTTTGTGTATACGTCAAATGAAAACTCATCTGAAATCCATTCGATTTCATTTGACGTTTAAGCAATGGAATTGACAGTTGAAATTGAGTGGGTTTCGTAAATGTAAACCAAGCATAAGACTATTTTATGGTGGAGGGTATAAAAACTTCGCCCCGGCCGAACTTAACGACTTTTTACTTGTTCTGTTTAGAAATCACTCTAGCGTCCCAACAGACTGAAGTAGGTGTATGAAATTTTGGTAAAATCTATTATATGTACGTAGGACTTTTGGTATTGAAAGCGGGCTATGTAGGTCCACGTTTTCGTATAGCACCGATACAAAGTGACGCGTCGCCGTTTTAAGTAATTTTTAAGATATTTGTCCCATTTTACCACCGACTTGCTTGTAATTTGGTATTTGGTGTCTCCAGAGGCTAAAAAATATTTTTACCAAAGTTTGTTTATATAGGTCCACGTTTTGGTATAGCCCCCATATATAGTACGCGTCACTTTAAGATATTTTTAATGTATTAGTCTCATTTGACCACTTGTTACTTTGTATTTTCTGTTTCCAATGGCTAAGAAACATCTCTACCATAAAATGTTTATATAGGTCCAAGTTTTGATATAGCCCCCATAGGATGATATCTCCCGATTTTCGGTATTTTGAAGGTTTTTGGGGTATAAAAATTTCCCCCAGAAATTTTTAGGCATACGTCCACTTCTTCATATAGCCCCAATATAACGGTTCCTATTGATTTTCGTTATTTTGAATGTTGTGGCGACATTAGTCCACCGAAATGGCTAAAATTTGGTCTTCATTTGGGGTACTAAACGTTCTATATAAAGTTTGTTGGTATAGGTCCACGCCCCCAAAAAACTTACCTCCCGATTTTCGGTGTTTTGAAGGTTGTGGCCTCAATATTCCTCAGAAATGGCTAATATTTGGTATTTAGTCTTCATTGGGGTATAAAACTTTCCCCCAGAAACCTATCGGTACATGTCCACGCCTTAGTATAGCCCCCATAGAAGGTAATTCCCAATATTCCACCGAAATGGCGTAACATTTAGAATTTGTTTTCCATTTGGGGTATTAAACGCATATGAAATTTTTCGGTATAAGTCCACGTCATCATATAGCCCTCATAGAACGATACCTCCTTATTTTCGGTATTTCGAAGGTTATGACCTCAATATCCCACCGAAATGACTAAAATGTGGTAGCTAGTCTTCGTTGGTGGTATACAACTTTCCACCTGAAATTTTTCGGTATAGATCCACGTCTTCATATAGCCCCCGTAGAATGATACCTCCTGATTTTCGGCATTTCGAAGGTTATGACCTCAATAGCCCACCGAAGTGACTGAAATGTAGTAGTAAGTCTTCGCTAAAGGTATACAACTTTCCACCTGAAATTCGTCGGTATAGGTCCAAAAAAAACTTTCTCCCAGAAATTTATCGGTATCGGTCCACGG
>NW_027411977.1:58239527-58451381 GCF_047663935.1 Musca autumnalis | reverse complement strand
ATGGGAGCTATATCCGAACATGCACCTATGTTGACAATTTTTGATGGAGAGGTATTGTGACCACTAAGAACTTCAAATGTCAAATTACTGCTAGTTCGGTTTAATATTGTAGCTAAAATCATCAAACTACTGAAAATCGGGAGGCACCGTTATATGGGGGCTTTATCAATACATTATATGGGGCTATACCAAAACATGGACCTACGTTCATAATTATTTCGAATATAAGTTGTTTGGTCACTAAGAACTCTAAATATCAAATTATAGGTAATTCGGTCTAGAAAGGTGAATTTAAACGTCAAAATACCTGAAATCGGTCGGTAACGTTATATGGGGGCCATTCCAAAACATGGACCTATGTCCACTAGTTATATAAGTTTGTTGACCTTTAAGAGCCCTAAATGTCAATTTATAGCTAAATCGGTATGAACATGTAACTAAAAACGTCAAAATGCCATAAATCGGGGGTACCGTTATATGGGGGCTATACAAAAACGTGGACCTATGTCCACAACTTTTGTATATAAGTTTATTTACACTTAAGAACCCTAAATGTCAAATTATAGCTTAATCGACTTGAAAATGTAGCTAAAAACGTCAAAATACCGTAAATCGAGGGTACCGTTATATGGGGGATATACCAAACGTAGAACTATGTCCACAAGTTTTGTTAAATAAGTTTATTGACACTTAAGAACCCTAAGTGTCAAATTATAGCTACATCGCTCTGAAAATGTAGCTAAAAACGTCAAAATACCGTAAATCGGGAGTACCGTTATATAGGGGGCTACACCAAAACGTGGACCTATGTCCACAACTTTTGTTATATAAGTTTATTGACACTTAAGAACCCTAAATGTCAAATCGGTTTGAAAATGTGGATAAAAACCTCAAAATACCGTAAATCGGGGGGTACCGTTATATGGGGTCTATACCAAAACGTGGAACTATGTCCACAACTTTTGTTATATAAGTTTATTGACACTTAAGAACCCTAATGTCAAATTGTAGCTAAATCGGTCTGAAATGTAGCTAAAAACGTCAAAATACCGTAAATCGGGGGGTACCGTTATATGGGGGCTATACCAAAACGTGGACCGATATAGCCCATCATCGAACTTGACCTGCCTGCAAACAAAAGACGCATTTTCCCAAAATTTCAGCGTTCTATCTCCATTTTTGTGGATGCTACAGTGATTACAACAGACGGACGGACGTGCGCAGATCGACTCAGAATTTTACCCTGATCAAGAATATATATACTTTATAGGGTCGCAAATGAGTATTTCAATGCGTTACAAACGGAAAAACAAACTTAATATACCCTCCATAGTATGGTGGAGGGTATAAAAAGTCAATCTTTCGGTGGGATATTGACGTCACAACCTTCAGAAGTATGAAAATCGGGAGGTACCGTCCTATGAGGGTTATATGAAAGCGTGGACCTATACCGTCAAATTTATGGGAGAAAGTTTTATACCCGCTGCTATAATAAGGCGTGAACCTATACCGACAAATTTCATATGAAACGTTTAATACCAAAACAAGTAAGAAAAGTCTATAGTCGGACGGAGCCGACCATGGGATACCCTATACCACTATCCCTGGACAATCGCTCTCCACGGAACTTCTTTTCAATGAAAATTTAATTATCAAATATCAGAGATGTAATGTATAATATTTATGACCAAAACCAAAAAGTTATCTAGCATGACAAAGACATTTTTGTAGCAGGAAAGGAAAATTTAGTTCACAGAAACTAAAATGCAATGAAACCCACTTATGTAGTACTACTACTTCCGTTGTTTAACCGCTACGTTATTGAAATTTTTACCAATTTCACACAAAAGTTTCAGTCCATTTAACCCGCTAAGTATTATATGATCTTCACGTTGGTTTGTACGCTTCTTCTTCATCATAAACTCAAACTTTGTTTAAAATTTTGCGGGTTATTATTTTGACCTACAGATCCGCTACAAAATTGGTTAACATTTTGTTTTTGGTCCATTTCATCCCCTGAACATTTCACGATCATCACCAAAAACTAGTCATTTCAATTCTGGCCCGAACCCAACCTCCTTAAAAAATTCGTTACAATCGGTCCATAATTGCGGCCTTAAGCTTGTTTACAATTTTTAATGGACGGACACACATCGCTAAATCGCTTTATCTCGTCGAGATATTTCGGCATAACAAATAAGGGGTCAAGGACGAATATTTCGTGGTGTTACATAAACTTTTGGAGAGACAATATGTAGCATGGGATAAAAATGTGGTTCTCTACACAGAACCCATTATATATTAGGCAGTAGGCCCGTTATCTAGCAAACACTTTATTGCAATCTACATCAGAGGAAAGGTAAGTAGTTTTTTTTTCCATATGTAGGCTACTTTTCGAAATATATATCGTCGGTGTCATGCTTAAGTGTTCCATACGCCATTTTTGACTTTTTGAGATACAGTTTGTTTCTAGGGTTTTCCGGTATGCTCTTTTTGAATGTCTAATCGACTTTCTCCTATCTGCTCTAGTTTCCGAGATATACACGCCTCGATGGGAAAGCATAAACTTTTTTCAGTTATAAAATTAATATTTTAAAAACTTACAAGTTTAAAAACACATTTCAAAAATCAGAATTTTAATTTTCGATTTAGAAGTATTTAAATTATTGAGGCAAAGATGGAAAATTTTTTTGTCACTTTGTTCCATGTGATTTACAATATTTCACATTTGTGTTATAAGTGCGGATATGGAACAAATCGACAAAAATTCTTTTTTTTTTTTAAAAAATCGCAAAATCTTTTATATTCCAATACATATTCCTCTAAATTTTTGCAAATATGTTCTATACACTATTATTAATATTTCAAGTCAAAAATATAAATATTTGCTTTAGACAGCTCCACACAGTTGTGACGCAAAACATTAAAATGCGATTATCTCAAAACAGGCAAATGGCGTATGGAACACTTAAGCATGACACCGACGATATGTCCTCAAGGAATTAAAATATCGACCAAAAATAAAATTTTTATATTTTTCATACAAAAGTAATGGTACATTTCACCCGCTAAAGAATATCAGATCATCATTTAAAATTGTAGGCATCTTTTTCGACCTATACTCTTACCCGGTGCAAAATTTCGTGACTATTGATGTATAATTGCGACTTCTAGCGAGTTTATTATTACACTACAAACAAATAACGGAATATATTAGGCTGTAACTGTGTTATCTGATCATTAGACAGCGGAATTTTATGCAACCCCTATTTTTGGTCCGATTCATGTCAAATTTTGGGACTGGGCATATTTTTGGCTTCTGATTACATTGCAATCGAAACATATGATGTATGCAAAATTATGCAAAATGCATAAATTCAGACAAGTCAATAAAATAGAGAAATGTATAACCACAGCCACAACCTTCAAAATACCGAAAATCAGGAGGTATCGCTCTATGGGGCAATATGAAGGCCTGAACCTAAACCGACAAATTTTAGGTGGAACGTTTTTTACCCTCAAGGAAGACTTAATACCAAATTTCAGCCATTTCGGAGGGATATTGAGGCCACAACCTTCAAAATACCGAAAATCGGGAGGTACCGTTCTATGGGGGCTATACGAAGACGTGGACCTATACCGACAAATTTCAGGTGGAAAGTTTTATAACCACATCGAAGACAAAATGCCAAATTTCAGTCATTTCGGTGGGATATTGAGGCCACAACCTTCAAAATACCGAAAATCGGGAGGTACCATTCTATGGGGGCTATATGAAGACGTGGACCTATACCGATACATTTCAGGTGGAAAGTTTTATACCCCCAACGAAGATTTAATACCAAATTTCAACAATTTCGGAGGGATATTGAGGGCACAACCTTCAAAATACCAGAAATCCGGAGGTACCGTTCTATGGGGGCTATATGAAGACGTGCACCTATGCCGACAAATTTCAGGTGGAGTGTTTTATACCCCCAACGAAATATAAATACCAAATTTCAGTCATTTCGGTGGGATATTGAGGCTGCAACTTTCAAAATACCGAATATCGGTAGGTACCGTTCTATGGGAGCTATATGAAGACGTGGACCTATGCGGACAGATTTCAGTTGTAAAGTTGCATACCCCTTACGAAGACTTAATACCAAATTCCAGCCATTTTGGTGGGATATTTAGACCACAAATCCTTGAATATATTTTTGCATATGGTTTTGCATATGCTCATTTTATGCAGATATGTACAAATATGTCAAAATATGCAGGATATGCAGAATATGCAAAATATGCAAACATTTCTGGGCCTAATTCGTTTTATTTTGTAATAAAACGAGTTTCTGTCTAATCAGATTTTCTCTACGACCATCCTAACCATATATGCATTTGCATAGGATTCCGCTGTCTACTGATCATGCACACCAACATAATTGGCATCAATAGAAAAGTCAAGCGTACCACTTTCAAGTATATCTCTCTTATCCGGAATGTCACTTCCAGGAATTAAGATATAAGCTGTATATTAAAAATTTTCACACAAAAGTTTTGGTCCATTTAACCCTCTAAATATTATCTGATCGCCATCTCAAATTGCAAGCTTCTCCTTTGTGATACACACTTACCTTATTCAAAATTACGCGTTGATCGGACTATTATTGAGACCTACAGAGCCGCTAGAAAATTGGATAAATATTATGTTTTTGGTCCATTTCACCCGCTAAATATTTCACGATTATCACCAATAAGAATAGAGATCTATTCTGATCTGAACCCGACCTCCATACAAAATTTCGTGACGATCGGTCCATAATTGCGGCCTGGAGCGTGTTTACAATTTATAATGGACAGACGGACGGACGGACGGACGGACACACATCTCAAAATCGCTTTATCTCGTCGAGATATGAAGATTGGTATACCACATTGGGGGTCTCCGACGAATATTTCACGGTGTTACATGAATTTTTACCAAAACAAACTTATAATACCCTTTTCCACATTGTGGTATAGGGTATAAAAAGGGGTTTTATGGACGGCCATTTACCATAAAACCACATAATATTTTTCAACAAAAAAAAATCAGACACAAGATTAAGATGTGCTTTTTAATATGAAAAAGGTCTACAAAAAAAGTTTGGTTGTGTTTTTGAAAACAAATAATGAAAAAATTCACTTATTAGTCATTACAAGTGCGGGTCACCCCTTAACTGTTAACCGAATAAATACTTTAACATTTTGTTGAAGTGGTTACTGAACAAGTAAAATAGTATCAGTCCGTTTTGCCGACAGAACTATACCCTCAGGCTGCATGAATTGAAATTTTTTTCTATTGACAATATAAAATCGTAATTTTCATTTTATCCAATAATTATGTATTAGGGAGCTGTCAGATTTAATGGCCCTTTTTGGCAGTATGAACTTGCCGAAAAAATATATTTATATTTGGATTAGAACTCAAAAGTCCATTTTAGAAGTGGATCCTATTTTGGGAGTCCTTTACTTTCGATAAATATCGCGTTCATCAGTCGTTTCAGTGGGTCACCGCATAATTAAGAGCTTTTGGACCGCTACGCCACGAAAAGCATAATAACACTGTATATGGCACCACAAGGAGAAAAATAAGGATCTTTGAACATAATGTTAAACTTTTAAGGGGGAGAAGACTGATGTGGACTATTTTCGAAGTTAAACTAAATTTGGAAAAATATAAGGAGATTCAAAGCATGGACAAAATCAATTGCCAGTCAATCAATTCAAGCTGGTCGTAAACTGTACTTTTTCGAAATTTTGTATGGGTGGTACCCGAAGGAGTGGAGCGATAGAACCCATATTGGAACCTCATCTATGTCAGTAGATATTTTACGATGTGCAAATTATGAACCAACTCAGTTACTGCCTTCAAGAGCTATCGTGCGCACAACTTAAGCGAAAAGTTTTGAATTTTTCTGGGGGACGTACCTGAAGGAGCGGAAGTTACACTAAGTTTGGACAAAATATTATGAAGGCCAAATTTTGGATCGAATCGGCAGATCTGTTCGAGAGATATCTTGCGCTCATGCAAGCCAGGCAGGTAGACAGACAGACGGACATGGCTACATCGACCCTGTATTGTCTGAAATGGATTTCGTATTAGAGAATTATGGGCATTGCAGGTAAGCGTTGGATTTTTTTTTTTCGTTTTACAAATTTGAATAACAAAGGAAGAACGGAGTTAAGTTCAGCAAGGCCGAAATGTTTGTACCTTCCACGACCTCTATTGAAATAAAATGAAACACTTAGTTTCCTTGCGTTTATGATAGTACTAAGCTCTTCCGCCAATGTTTCACACGGTTTAATACCAATGAGACATCGATATTTTTCTACCCAATGGATTATGCAAGTACAGCCTTTAAACTACGTTAAATCTGGAGGTACCTTCACTTTGGGAATATACAAAAATTCTATATTGAACATTTTCTTTGTGCAACTTTTCTAATCATTACTTACTTACATAGCTGGTCCATTACAGAACATTTGTTCCATAAGCCGAACTACGAAAAAGTCTCCATTTCTCTCTGTTTGTTGCTTCGCTTTTTGAAATACCGCGTTTTTCAATATCGGTTTCCACTTGTTTGCTTTATCGAAGCCAGTTCTGTGTTTACCGCCATGTGGCACGTATTTCTACGCCTTTTTGGCGGGTCCATCATCACTCATTCTTATGATATGATCTAGCCAACGCAGTCGTTGCATCTCGATACGTTTATCTATACTGATGTCGTTGTATAGCCGAAACAACTCGTTGTTCGTACGACGTCGATATTCACCGTAATATTGGCCAATAGATTTTTCGAAGAATTTTTCTCTCAAACACACCAATCACTACCTTACATGCTAGCGCCCATACCCAGGCCTCGGAACCATACATCAGCACGGATAGTATCAGTGTTTTGTTCAGTGTTGTTTTTGTTTGACGAGATGTGTCTTTGTATTTTAAACTGCTTTCTTAAGCCAAACGAGCATCCGTTGACGAATACAATTCTTCTCTTTATTTTACAACTGATGTTGTTTGTTGTGTTTATGGTGGTGCCGAAGTAGACGAAGTCCTTTACTATCTCGAAATTATAGAAACCAACGTTCACTCATGGTACGAGCTCTTTGGACGAATTTCGCGTCAACACCATCAACTTGGTCTTCTCTCCTTTTACCGCCAGACCCAGTTCAGCAAATTCTCCCTCCACCTTCTTAAAGGTATCAGTTACTTCTTTTACTGATCGGCTCATGATGTCTATATCGTCAGCATAAGCAAGTAAGATGTGTCTATTGGTGTAAATTGTGCCCTTTTTTTTCAATATCTTTATCTCGTATAACATTTTTCAGCAGAATGTTGAATAAGTCACACGGAAGGCTGTCTCCTTGGGTGAAATCTTTTTTGGTACTAAACAATTCGCAGAGGATCTTTCCTATTTGAACTGAGAACCGGAGTATCTGTTCGTGTAATTTTCCAAAGCCGAATGAGCTTTGCGGGTATGACTTGGAATACCTCGACAAAAAGGTGGTAGGTGCCGGTCTGCATCTCTGGGATCTTCTCCACCTAGACAACAAGGTTGTAGGCGTCGATCTACATCTCTTGGGTCTTCTCCTGGATTTGATACAGGGTAATATCTGGTCAACGGTAGTTTTGCCAGATCTAAAGCTGCATTTTAGGCCCAATTATTTCGTTCACCATAGGCTTTAGTCGTTCGCACAATACCCCTGAACTATCTTGTATGCAACAGGGAGCAGACTTATACCCATGTAATTGGAGCACACAGTCTTATCTCACTTTTGTAGACTGGACATAGAATGCTCACGTTCCAATCGTCGGGTAAGCGTTTTTCCTGACAGATAGTGCGTACTAGATGATCCATACAGCAGCGTGTCGCCTCCGGTTTCAACAGATCGGCTGGTAAGCCATCGGCTTCTGCTGCCGGTTTATTGCTGTCTTCACCTCATCTTGGCCGGGCGGTATACATCCAATATCATCTTCAGCGATTGGATCTGTGGTATCTTTGTCGTCTTCGCTAGTATTGAATAGCAACAGTTTGGAAAAATCCTCTTTCCTTATTCTGAGCACACTATATGTATCAGTTACCAAAATACCTTGCTGGTCTCTACAGGAGGATGTGCCTACATTCTGGCTTCTGTACATCTCGATTTATTTACACTCCCACTATTCCATTTCTCTCCTTTTCCTGGGAAAATGCGTTTCTCCTCTTCTCATTTCTCCCGATACATCTCTAGTGCGCTACGAGTTACTACTGATTGTACTTTAGTCCCATATGCCGCATTTTTCTCTTCGGAAGCAGCAGGACACTCCTGGTCATACCATGGGTTCCTTTGTGGAGCTTTTTTGTATCCAAGTATGGATTTTGCGACTGTTTGCAATACTTTGCCAGTGTGCTGATATGTTATCGGGACAAGGAGTGCTTTGATTAAGCAATTATGCCAGTTTAGTGGAATATACTGTGGCTATACGTTGTGATTGCAGCTTACCGATGTCCAACTTCCGTGTTATGTCTGTTCGAACTTTACTTGCTACGTTTAATCGGGTACGTATCTTTGTTGCATCAAGGTGGTGATCAGAGTCTGTGCTGCTCCTATGAACGATCGCCAACACGCTCGATGAATTTCCTCCCTCTATCACATAGTGATCAATTTAAATTCTTTTTTTGGTCTGGAAAATCGAGGTGCTTAAATATGTTACTGCTAACTACCATGTTTTTGTCGCTGCAAAGTCTACCAGCCTCATTCTTTTGTCAGATATTTCACTATGGAGACTGAATTTTACAATTGTTGGACCAACAATATTCTACTTTCCAATTTTGTCATTGAAATCTCGCTAGAATAATTTTAATGTCATGGAGAGGACAACGGTCATAGGTTTTTCTAAGCGTTTATAATATATACCGTTGGTCTCCTCGTCACTGTCTACAGTGGGATCATGAGTGCAAATAAAACTGATGTTGAAGAATTCTGCTTTTATCCGTATTGTAGAACGTATTTTATTTACTACGGTGTAGCTGGAAACTAGATGTTGTAACCTCTGACCAACTACAAATCCGCAACCAAACTCATGCTTTTTGTCATGACAGCATCCATCGTATTTCATGTATGGAAGTAATATCGGCCTTGTATTTTTAAAGCACATCTGCAAATACGTAGACTGGACCTTCTCCAGGTGCAGATTCACAGAAAATGGTCCTTTGCGGGGGTCGTCAACTATAGATCAAACCACGAAGAGGTCAGTGTCCAGTTGAGATGAACGTCAACCCCAACGTCACCCTTCCAGACTAAGTAATGTACGAGGGCTGCACGAAAACTATCTGGCCTAGGCAACACCTCATGTTGCCAGGCTCCTTTAGAAATTTTTTCTTGGAAAGTTTGGGGGTTTTTAGCCTAGACGTACTACGGACAGTTTGTCATACGACCATGTGTTCTGTTGTTTACAGTGTCTTGAAAAAATCACTTTGCAAAAAAAAAAAATGGAATTTCCTTGTGAACATTTTCGTCAGATCATTTTTCACAACTTTCGACGTAGATTATCACGACAAGAGTGCATCGATCAAATTAAATCTTTTTTATGTCGATAAAGGACCATCCTATAGCACTATGAAAAACTGGTTTAATGAATGCAGTTAGCCGATAGCCTTAGATGCTTAGATGCTAATTGAAAGAAATTGTGAATAAAAACGATCGAGGTGCTTCAAACGACATTTATAAGATCGTCACAGACGACGCTTAGGAGCCCGAAACAAAACAGAAATCGACTTTTTAGGTCTTCGAAAGCGAGTCAGATGCAACAAAAGTTTTTCATGTAAGAAGCACATCGAAGCAAATGGTCGCCTCTTTCTTCGGCAAAACTGACCGTGTGGCGACTATACGGCTTTAGAAATGTAGGAGGTCAATTCTGAGTGGTATGCTACAATTTGTTTGCCTGAAGTCTCCTGAGAAATTCGAAAAACGAACAAGAGAAGACGAATCATTTTGCATCATGACAGCGCCTGTTTGACCGGACAAAACGTAGAATTGATTGGGGATCCAATAACTTCATTTGATTACAGCATATCAAGCAAAAAGGTGCGGTCAACCATTTTCGTCGCTATAGATGCTGTTGAATCGTTCAAAAACCATGTTTTGGAGGTGTCTCAATCGGAAGGGATAAAGTGCTTGAACAATTGCTTTGAGCCCATGAAAAAGTGTATAAATCATCCTGGTGGCTACTTAAGAAAACAATAAAACTATTTGCATTTTCAATGCTAGGCCAGATAGTTATCGTGCAGCCCTCGTATTTCATCAATGTAAGCAGATTTCTTCAAATTTTTGCTACTCTATAAAATGTATTCACAACAACAAAATATTGCTTAATTGAATTTAAAAAACTCTACTCCTTAATTTATTTTATTTTTTGCCTCATCAAATGGCATTTTTCCAATTCCATTTAGCTAGCGTTATCAATACTCGTATGTATGTGTGTTGTGTATACAACAAATTAATGTCAAATTAATACGAATTTCTTATTTATCGGCAATGATTTGCATTTAAATGTCAGGCACAAACAATTTGTCTTTAATCCAAAAAAAAAAACGAAATAAAACTTTTTTCCTAAGAAATCGGCAAATGTATTTATTTGTCACGTCTTAGTCACTCCATTCGTCTTGTTATTTCCTTTCTTTTTCAAACATTTGAAGGGCGGAGATTACTGTCAATACAAATACAACGTCATTACGGAAAAACACACTTTTCAATCTAACCAAACGCAGAACATTGGCTGAGCACATTCATGAGGAGCTACGAAAAAGGAAAGGACAAGCACTCTAATTCCCTAACAAGCTGTTTCTATGACAAATAAAAACAAGCTACTTTGCCACTTCTAATTCCGAGGCCAACAAGTTAGATGTGTAAAAATCAATGAGAATTTTGCTTAACTACCAATCTACGAAACCGACAAAAGAAAGGTAAATTCTACAAATGATTTCCTAATAGCAGAGCTTAGCATTTTTTTACTTGATTGAATATTAATTTGTTTGGGTTGAATTTTTTAGTTTTTTTTTGTTTTTGTTTTTTTTTTTTGTTAAAACAATCTTTTAAAGTTCATAAGCATATTTTTCGAGAATTATGCATTTGGGAAAAGGTTACAGGAAAACAAATATTTTAGTTATAAATAGGATATTAAATGTAAACCTAAACACTATTTAACATAAACGGATTTACTTAAGAATGTAAAGGAATATGAATATTTATGTAAATTTCGTTAAAATTTTTTGTGGCAATAAATATAATAATACCAACAGAGTATAAAAATATTTAAGTCCTCATGACAATAACAGCGAAAGAAGTGAGCAAATTATCTAGGGTGCTATGATTACGGCAAAATTTACGAATTTATTATTATTGAGAAATAACAAGTAAAAAGACGTTAAGTTCGGGCCGAACTTTTTATACCCTCCACCATAGAATAGTCTTAATTAAAATGGAATAATTAGGGCCCTTTCACAATTTTAGGTTTAACAACTTTTCGACAATGGATAGACTCCTACTGCCTCCCACTATTGCTTAAATTACACTGTGAACACAAATGTTCGGGCAGTGATAAATATTTTTGGAGATGAAAGCCGTGAGTCGAACTTCCGCGTTATGGCGTGATGAAGTTTTTGCAAGAGCCCCTGTAAGCCATCATGAATTAGCATTATATCTTTGTTTGTTGTTTTTGTAGAGCACTTAAGCAACAGTGAACAAAGATATAACGCTAATTCCTGATGGCCCACAGGGTCTCTAACAAAAATTTCATCACGCCATAACGCGGAAGTTCGACTCACGGCGGATCTGTCCTTCGGGGTTCATAATATACTCACCAAGGCCTTTCATCACCAAGAGGAATTTTCCGTGCCCCAGACTTTCACCTCCATTTTGTTGCACAGTGTTATCGAATGTAATCTAAAACAAGTAAGAAAGTATCAGTCAGCTGAGCCGACAGAGGTACTCGAAAGAGTGGACCAATAGGGTCTATATTGGAACCTCATCTATGTCTGGTAAAAATGTCACGATGTGCAAAGTATGGACTAATTCGGTTACTCCCTTCAAGAGTTATCGTGCGGACAATTTTTCCGAACATTTTTGAACTTTTGTGGGGGAGGTACCTGAAGGAGTGTACCGATATGTCCCATCTTCGAACTTAAATCAAATCTGGACAAAATATTTCGATACCCAAAATTTGAACCGAATCGATTGATCCGTTCGAGAGTTATCGTGCGCACCAGCCAGACAGACGGACGGACATTGCTAGATCGACTCAAAATTTTCTGAAACGGATATCGTACAAACATATTTGGGGTCTAAAACCATTATTTTGATGAGGCACATTTTTGGTCGTATCAAAGTGTAAAATGTGTTCAGCTAAGTGAAAGGTACCACCTACGGGGCTATATCAAAGAGTCAACCTATCCTTAAATTTTTTCGTAGTTTCATCAAAACAATGTAGACCCTCAAAAATGGACCCATCTTGACGAATTTTAGTGAAGAAATTTCGTGACCACTTAAAATTCCCGAAAATCGGGAGGTACAGTTGTATGGGGGGATATACCAAAACATGGACCTATATTGACGATTATTTTTGAATAGACAAAATTGTAGCTAAAAATCTCAAAATAACGATCATTACAGCCAGTTCCGTTAAAAATTGCAGCTATAATTCTCAAAATACCGAAAATCGGGAGATATCGTTATATGGGGGCTATACCAAAACATGGACCTATGTTGATAATGTTGTGTTGGAGATATTTTATGACCACTGAGAACTACAAATGTCAAATTATATCTATTTCGGTTAAAAACTGTAGCTAAAATTCTCAAAATACCGAAAATCGGGAGGTACCGTTATATAGGGGCTGTACCAAAACATGGACCTATGTTGACGATGTTTGGTGGAGATGTTTCGTGACCACTGAGAACCTCAAATGGCAAATTACAGCTAGTTCGGTTAAAAATTGTAGCTAAAATTCTCAAATACCGAAAATCGGGAGGTACCGATATATGGGGGCTATACCAAAACATGGACCTATGTTGACGATGTTTCGTGGAGATGTTTCATGACCACTGAGAACCTCAAATGTCAAATTACAGATAGTTCGGTTAAAAATTGTAACTAAAATGCTCAAAATACCGAAAATCGGGAAGTACGGTTATAAGGGGGCCATACCAAAACATGAACCTATGTTGACGATGTTTGGTGGAGATATTTTATGACCACTGAGAACCTCAACTGTCAAATTTCAGATAGTTCGGTTATAAATTCTGGCTAAAATTCTCAAAATACCGAAAATCGGGAGGTACCGATATATGGGGGTTATACCAAAACATGGACCTATGTTGACGATGTTTCGTGGAGATGTTTCATGACCACTGAGAACCTCAAATGTCAAACTACAGATAGTTCGGTAAAAAATTGTAACTAAAATGCTCAAAATACCGAAAATCGGGAAGTACGGTTATAAAGGGGCCATACCAAAACATGAACCTATGTTGACGATGTTTGGTGGAGATATTTCATGACCACTGAGAAACCTCAAATGTCAAATTGCAGATAGTTCGGTTAAAAATTGTGGCGGTTATAAAGGGGCCATACCAAAACATGAACCTATGTTGACGATGTTTGGTGGAGATATTTCATGACCACTGAGAACCTCAAATGTCAAATTGCAGATAGTTCGGTTAAAAATTGTGGCTAAAATTCTCAAAATACCGAAAATCGGGAGGTACCGTTATATGGGGACTATACCAAAAACATGGACCTATGGCCATATTCTGTAGGATATAAGTTTGTTGATTACTAGGAACCCTAAGTGCCAAATTATAGCTAATTCGGTCTCCTCAAATCCGGAGGTACCGTTATATGGGGGCTATACCAAAGAGTGGACCGATATAGCCCATCTTTGAACTTGATCTGCCTATGGAAAAAAGACACACTTATTTCAGCACTCTATCTCAATTATTGCGGACGCTAGAGTGATTACAACAGACGGACGGACAGACGGACATGGCTAGATCGTCTTAGAATTTTATCCTGATCAAGAATATATATACATTATAGGGTCGCAAATGAGTAGTTCGACGTGTTATAAACGGAATGACAAACTTAATATACCCTCCATACTATGGTGGAGGGTATAACAAGTAAAATCGCATCAGTCCTGTGTGAATTAAAATACCTTTTTCTCAAAAAACTTATGTATTTGGGGTGTCTTCAGATTGGATTAGGAAAAAGATATGGATTAGGATAAAATATCAAAAATTTTGAGAGGAAGGAACCTAAAGGAATGGACCGACATAGTCTATTTTGGAAATGTGTCTTATTTTGGGAGTCATTGTTCCCGATAGTATCATTATGTCAGGATACATGGACCACGAAAAAACATCATATCGCTGTAAACAGGGCTACTAAGAGAACCTTCGTTAAAAATTTCCATAGGATTTTCGCACACACCCTTAACCGCACTTAAACACTGATCATTTGTGCGGGTGGTACCCTAAGAAATGGTACGGTGCGGCCAACTTTTGATCTTAAACTAAGTTTGGATCAAATATTTCGAGATTCAAAGTTTGGACCAAATCGGTTGCTCGGTTTATTGTTGTTCTAGCAACGCAAATATGTTCATTCATGTATTATTTCATTTATCAGGTTCTGGTTCCTCAGCATCCAGACTCAAGCATCCTGCAACCTGGACTGGTTGTGTCCATAAAGAATCAGGAGACAGGTGGGTGGGGTTAGCTTGGCAGCTAAACAAATGCAATGTATCGTGTGGTGCCAATTCACATGCTGAGCATGTGTTAGGGCCCAATATGAATTGAGGCGGCTGCATCATCCGGATCTTAACTGGACTAAAACCACTCGTGTTTGCCTTTGCAGCTGGCGTTCTTCTGCTGCGATGGATGGGGGTGGTCTCCAAGTACGGCATTAACACTGTATCGCTGTACTGCCTGCGTGAATGCTATCCAAACCTGCCTGATAGTCTCGCTGGTCTAGAGGTTCTCTTTTATACCGTTCGACTTCTCTCTAGACCATGAAGATCTCTCTTGACGTGCCTGGGTGGAGGAAGCCTGTCCATTAAATCGTGACAGGGATGCTCACATTATGTGTTGCTCGGTTTATGGGATATTGAGCTTACCATTTCTACGAATATTTTGGAACTTTTGTGGGGGAGATACCTTCAGGAGTGCACCTATAAGCACCATCTTCGAATTTCATCTAATATTCTAAGGAAGATTACGATATGCAAAGTGTGGACCAAAGCAGTATTCCGTTCTGAAGTTGTCGTACGTCACTACACAGATAGATGGACGTGGCTAAATCAACTCCAAATTGTATGAAACGGATTTCGTCCAAACATACTTGTGGTCTAAAACCATTATTTCTATGGTGCACATTTTGCCCGTATGAAAGTGTATATACCCTTGTTAGCATAAATGCTGAGGGTATAAAAACATCTGTTCTATTTTTAGAATATTTCAGGTGAAATTTGTTTTTTTAATTTCAACACACATCATATTTATACCCTCCACAATAATATGGTGGGTATAATTAAATTTGTCATTCCGTTTGTAGGGGCCACCGTGGTGTAATGGTTAGCACGTCCGCCTTGCACTCAGAAGGTCAGCGGTTCGAATCCCAGGCCAAGCAACATCAAATTTTCAACGGTGGCAAAATTCCCCCTCAGTAATGCTGGCGACATTTCCTGAGTATTTAAGCCATGGAAAACTTCTCTACAAGTGGTGTGGTAAGACACGCCGTTCGGACTCGGCAATAAAAAAGTAGGTCCCATATCATTGAGCCAATATGAATCGGCGTGCACTCATTGATATGAGAGAAGTCTCCCATGTCCCATCTGGGATGTTTGTGGAACAATTATATATATTACATTCCGTTTGTAACACATCGAAATATTCATCGGAGACCCTATAAAGTATATATATACTTGATCAGGGTAAAATTCAAAGTCGATATAACCGTGTCCGTCTGTCCTTCCGTCCGTCCGTCTGTTGAAATCAAGATACAGCTCGCAATTTTTAAGATAGATCTTTGTAATTTGGTATAGAAGTTTCTATTACTCCTAGAATGTTTGGTATTGCAAATGGGCTCTATCGGTCCACGTTTTGATATAGCCCCTATATAAAAGTACAGCCCGATTTTCGGTTTTTTTAAGGTTTTAGCTTCATTATCACACCGAAATGAAATTTTGGGATTTAGCCCTCGATGATGGTATAAAACATTCCCCCATAATTTTTTCGGTATAGGTCAACGCCTTCATATAGCCCCCATAGAACGGTACCTCCCGATTTTCGGTATTTTGAAAGTTGTGGCCTCAATATTCCACCGAAATGGCTGAAATTTGGTATTTAGTCTTCCTTTGGAGTATGAAATTTTACACCAGAATTTTGTTGGTATATGTCCACGCCTTCATATAGCCCCCATTAAACGGTACCTCCCAATTTTCGGTATTTTGAAGGTTGTGTCCTCAATATTCCTCCGAACTGGCTGATGTTTGGTGTTTAGTCATCATTTGGGATATAAAACTTCCCACATAAAATTTGTGGTCCACGGTAATTTGAAGGTTGTTGCCTTAATATTCCACCGATTTGGCTGAAATTTGGTGTTTAAGTCTTCATTTGGGGTATAAAACTTTCCATATGAAATTTGTTGGTATAGGTTCTTGCCGGTACCTCCTGATTTTCGTAATTCTAAAGGTTCTGACGTCAATATCCCACCGAAATGACTGGTTTTTTATTTAGTTTTCCAGGGGGATATAGAGTATTCCTGAAAAGAATTAGTAGTATACGGCCATAGTAGTGTAGCCCATAGAAGCATGAAATTTCGTACACACACCCTCAGCCTTTAGGCTAAAGAGGGTATTTACACTTTGATACGACCAAAAATGTGTCTCATCGAAATAGTGGTTTTAGACCCCAAGTATGTTTGTACGATATCCCTTTCAGACAATTTTGAGTAGATATAGCAATGTCCGTCCGTCTGTCAGACAGTCTGTCTGTCTGTCGGTCTGTCTGGCTGGTGCGCACGATAACTCTCGAACGGATCAATCGATTCGGTTCAAATTTTGGGTATCGAAATAGTTTGTTTGTGATTCGATTTAAGTTCGAAGATGGGCCATATAGGTCCACTCCTTCAGGTACCTCCCCCACAAATGTTCAAAAATTGTCGCAAAACTTGTGCGCACGATAACTCTTGTAGGGAATAACCGAATTGGTCCATACTTTGCACATGGTGTAATTTCTACCAAACTTAGATGAGGTTCCAATATGGACCCAATCGGTCCACTCCTTCGGTTACCTCCCACACAAAATTTCAGAAAAGTTCAGTTTAGGACCTGGTCTCGAATCGCTTTGATTTTTGTTTACGCAAGTTGTATTCGCTGTCCTCTGTACGACGCTGTAAGTTTCATTAGGGGCAAGTCCATACTTCCTGAGAAAATAGCCTGAAAGTTACAAAAAATCCTATGACACCGTGTGTAGTGGTTGGAGCGCAAGATAACTCTCGAACGGATCTGCCGATTCGGTCCAAAGTTTGGCTTTCGTAATATTTTGTCCAAACTTAGTTCAAGTTCAAAGATGGATTATATCGGTACCTCACCCACAGAAGTTCGAAAATGTTCGGAAAATTTGTGCGTACGATAACTCTTGAAAGGAGTAACCGATTTGGTCCATACTTTGCACGTTATAAAATTTCTACCAGACTTAGATGAGGTTCCAATATGGACTCAATCCGTAAACTCCTTCGAGTACCTCCCACACAAAATTTCGGAAAAGTTCAGTTTAGGACCTGCTCTCGAATCGCCTTGGTTTTTGTTGTACCATCTTGTATTCACTGTCCCCTATACGAAGGTACAAGTTTCCTCAGGGGCAAGTCCATACTTCCTGAAAAAATAGCCTGAAAGTTTAAAAACAAACCCTATGACACCATGTTTATGGGTGGAAGCACAAGATAATTCTCGAACGGAAATGCCGGTTCCGGCCAAAATTTGGCCTTCGTAATATTGTTTCCAAACTTAGTTTAAGTTCGTAGATAAGTCATATCTGTCCACTCCTTCAGGTACCTACCCCACAAAAGTTCAAAAATATTCGGAAAAATTGTGGGCACGATAACTCTTGATGGGAGTGACCGATTTGGTCCATACTTTACACATTCTCATAATATCTACCAGATATAGATCAGGTTCGAATATGGACTATATTTGTCCACTCCATCCCGTATCTCCCACACTAAATTTTGGATAAGTTCACTTTAAGACCTGCTATTGAATCACTTTGATTTTTGTTGAAGCAACTTACATACATTCGCTGCCTCAATTACGATGGTAAAAGTTGTTTCAGGGGCAAGTCCATACTTCTTGAGAAAACAGCCCGAAGGGTGTAAAAACCCCCTATGGCACCCCCATGGACTATGTCGGTCCATTCCTTTAAGTACCTTTTCAGCAAAATTTTTGAACTTTAATCCTAATCAACACTTTTGTCGGTTCATACGAGACCAAAATTTTGAAACCCCCTAATACATAAGTTTTTTGTAAAAAAACGTGTTTCAATTTACACAGGCTGAGGGTATATCTCTGTCGGCAAAGCCGACTGATACTTTTTTACATATTGGTCTGAACTTAGATCAAGTTGGAAGATGGGCTATATCGGTCCACGTTTTTGTACCGCCCGATTTCAGATATTTTGACGTTTTTAGTCACATTTTCAGACTGAATTAGCTATAATTTGACATTTAGGGTTCCCAGTGAGCAAAAAACTTCTCCACCAATGTCATTATGGGCATATTTCCACGTTTTCTTGTAGCCCCCATATGGCGATACCGGCCGATTTCTAGCATTTTAAAGTTTTTATCTACATGTTCCGGCCGAATTATAGCCAATCTGTCACTTAGGGTTTCTAGTGGTCAAGTGACTTCTCCAGCTAAAATTGTGTGCATACTTAGGTACTTTCGCAACAGAAAGGAAAGTAATAATTCCATATTAGCTCAGAGTATTTTATGGTGGAGGGTATAAAAAGTTCGGCCCGGCCGAACATAAAGCTTTTTAACTTGTTTTATTATATTTTATTCCGCTGTCTCCTGGATTTGATCTGGCGAACTTCTGATTCGAACACACTATACACTAGACCATGCGTACAAACATTAGGGGTTGTTTATACGCGTTCATGTGCTTACATGTGCACCATCAACTATTCTTTGTTATTTAAAAAAAACGTACCCGGTCGACGGTGAGCGTTGAACACACAACCCTCTGATTTGCTCTGTGCCACCGTACTCATAACTTAGTAAGGAGTAGGCATTGGATTTTTGCATATTCTTGAAATTTCATCCAATTGTAACAACGTCATTATGCAGAATTATGTCGTTCCAATTATAGAAATTGGATGTCATATTGAAAATAAACAATAATACGTACAAAGATTCAGCTTCTATTGTTTAATAAACGAATTATTTGCATAATTATTTTCAAAAATATGCAAAAATCCGATGTCTAGTAAAGAGTAATATAACTAGTTATTTTTGTTTACATTACTTTGTAATGGGTTACTTAATGACTAACGGATCCGAAGTTTGCTGGGTATGCCCGAAAGTCTTACATAGATTTGTGATATATGGCCCTCATTTAAAATGGGAAAGAATCTTTCCGAAAAATGGGAAATAACCTTTATATTCTTATGGGGAAAATGGTATGTAGGGTTTGTAATTCTAGATTGGTCTGTACTTTGAAATTATTTATTCTGCATAAACTCGTTTCCTGCATTTTTATGTTTTATTCTTGCATATTTTCTCCTATATTAACTCACAATACCAATGTTTGAAATTTTATACAACAGCATTTATACTTCATACTTAAAGTCATAAGCAAATAAGTTTAACAAAATTTGAATATTTATTTGCATATTATCATTTGTCTATATTAGTCTTGAATGCATACATTATCACATTATGTAACACAACTGTTGCTGTCAAAAATTTCTCTTCGGAGAATTTCTGTTTTTACACCAAATTAAACAAAATGTCGAATATTTACACACAAAAGTAAATATTTTGATAGGGTAGATGGCAAATAAAACCGATTTGTTTTTATTTGTATTCGTTATAAATTAAATCATGTTTAACGGTACTCCCAACCAGCCGACAACAGCTGTGAAAGGCTGTATGTGTTGATAACGGATATTGCCAAGCAGAAGAACAACAGTAGCAACAGGAACGTTATTAGCTTTTTACTTGTTTTACGATTACTACGGAAAATGGGAATATACGAAACACTCGACTCGCATATTGACTGCTAATGGGCCTTAAGAGGTGCGTCATATTGCGTAAAATTAAATTTGCACATGTCTGTTTTGTTGTGTTTGTGTACCAAGAGTTGTACTCTTGAATGCCATTGTGGGCGTTCGTGGAAAGTGTGTCGATTTGAATACGTTTTTATACCCTACACCACTATGTGGTAAGGGGTATTATGTGTTAGTGCATTTGTATGTAACATACAAAAGGAAGCGAGATAGACCCATAGTTCCTTCTAGGGATATACATAGAATCACTTTCTGAGTCGATTTATGCATGTCCGTCCGTCCGTCCGTCCGTTCGCAACATACAGGTCGCATTTGTTGACCGATTTCGCTGAAAATTGGGGAATACCATTTTTTTAGCCGTCGGAAGGTCAAGTTCGAAGATGGGCTATATCGGTCCAAGTTTTGATATAGCCCCCATATAACGGTACCCCCCGATTTGCGGTATTTTGACGTTTTTAGCTACATTTTCAGACCGATGTAGCTATAATTTGACAGTTGGGGTTCTTAAATGTCAATAAACTTATATAACAAAAGTTGTGGACATAGGTCCACGTTTTGGTATAGCCCCCATATAACGCTACCCCCCGATTTACGGTATTTTGAAGGTTTTAGCTACATTTTCAGACCGATTTAGCTATAATTAGACATTTAGGGTTCTTAAGTATCAATAAACTTATATAACAAAAGTTGTGGACATAGGTCCACGTTTTGGTATAGCCCCCATAAAACCCCCGATTTACGGTATTTGGACGTTTTTATCTACATTTTCAGACCGATGTAGCTATAATTTGACATTTAAAGTTCTTAAATGTCAATAAACTTATATGACAAAACTTGTGGACATAGGTCCACGTTTTGGTATAGCCCCCATATAACGGTACCCCCCGATTTACGGTATTTTGACGTTTTTAGCTACATTTTCAGACCGATTTAGCTATAATTTGACATTTAGGGTTCTTAAGTATCAATAAACTTATATAACAAAAGTTGTGGACATAGGTCCACGTTTTGGTATAGCCCCCATATAACGGTACCCCCCGATTTACGGTATTTTGACGTTTTTAGCTACATTTTCAGACCGATTTAGCTATAAATTGACATTTAGGGTTCTTAAGTGTCAATAAACTTATATAACTCGTGGACATAGGTCCATGTTTTGGAATAGCCCCCATATAACGTTACCGCCCGATTTCAGGTATTTCTAGACCGAATTAGTTATAATATTACCGATTTTCGGTATTTTGAGGTTTCTAGCTAAAATGTTTAACCGAATTAGGAGTTATTTGACATTAAAGGCTCAAAAACTGTCAACATTGCCCCATGTTTTATTATAACACCTATATAACGGTACCTCCCAATTTCTAGCCCACCAAAAATTGTCAACATACATAGTTAGATATAGGCACCATAAAAAAGGGTCTCCCGAATGAAGCATTTTATGTACATTATCTGACATTTTAACGTACCCACTTAAAGTTGGGAACAGGAATGAAAACTAATTATTCCATTTTAGTTCAGAATATTTTATGGTGGAGGGTATGAAAAGTTCGGCCCGGCCGAACTTAATGCTTTTTTACTTGTTTTATGCAAAGGTATTACAAAATATGCCGTTTGAGGTAGGGAGTGATACATACATACAAAGCATTGGTACGGACTAATTTTGACATTGAAAAACAGAGAAATTATATCGCTACTCCTTCTATTGGAAAAGGAACTCGGACTTCTTTTTAACAAATATCGTGAATAATATTTGCGTCGAACACTTTCATTTACCAGAATAATAAATGAATTGCTGGATCATTTTGGGTTGTGTGAATTTTTCTTTCAAAGAATCGATCGGTAAATACGTTTAACATTAAAAAGTAAAAGTGTTTGAATTAAAATAAAAACACGATGTTTATCACCATACAATATACCACTAATTTAAAAATAAATTTAATTTAAAAATATAAGTAAGCAGAGGCTATAGTCAGACAGGGCCGTCCATGCGATACCCTACACCACTACCCTGGGAATAAGCTTTCAAAAAATCAAAATTCCTTTATGGAACAAATTCTCTTCTCTCATATCAATGAGTGCATTAATTATTAATTATTAATTATTAATTATTAATTATTAATTATTAATTATTAATTATTAATTATTAATTATTAATTATTAATTATTAATTATTAATTATTAATTATTAATTATTAATTATTAATTATTAATTATTAATTATTAATTATTAATTATTAATTATTAATTATTAATTATTAATTATTAATTATTAATTATTAATTATTAATTATTAATTATTAATTATTAATTATTAATTATTAATTATTAATTATTAATTATTAATTATTAATTATTAATTATTAATTATTAATTATTAATTATTAATTATTAATTATTAATTATTAATTATTAATTATTAATTATTAATTATTAATTATTAATTATTAATTATTAATTATTAATTATTAATTATTAATTATTAATTATTAATTATTAATTATTAATTATTAATTATTAATTATTAATTATTAATTATTAATTATTAATTATTAATTATTAATTATTAATTATTAATTATTAATTATTAATTATTAATTATTAATTATTAATTATTAATTATTAATTATTAATTATTAATTATTAATTATTAATTATTAATTATTAATTATTAATTATTAATTATTAATTATTAATTATTAATTATTAATTATTAATTATTAATTATTAATTATTAATTATTAATTATTAATTATTAATTATTAATTATTAATTATTAATTATTAATTATTAATTATTAATTATTAATTATTAATTATTAATTATTAATTATTAATTATTAATTATTAATTATTAATTATTAATTATTAATTATTAATTATTAATTATTAATTATTAATTATTAATTATTAATTATTAATTATTAATTATTAATTATTAATTATTAATTATTAATTATTAATTATTAATTATTAATTATTAATTATTAATTATTAATTATTAATTATTAATTATTAATTATTAATTATTAATTATTAATTATTAATTATTAATTATTAATTATTAATTATTAATTATTAATTATTAATTATTAATTATTAATTATTAATTATTAATTATTAATTATTAATTATTAATTATTAATTATAAATTATAAATTATTTTAACAGATAATAGCAGTTCAAGAACCGTGGACATATGTATCTATATTTGGCTTGCACTTGATGTATCCAGTTTAATCGTATAGGTTTGTGTTAAACGTCGTCTTTTGCACGTATGTAGGGTTTATTATGTATGTATGAAATAATGTCATTTACGGTCTCGATTTTCCAATTTTTGTCGCATACAGGGGTTTATTATGTATGTATGAAATAATGTCATTTACGGTCTCGATTTTCAACTTATTGTCGCATACATTTTTCAAATGATTTTCAAACCAATCATCATTTTATCGTTGGATAATTTTGCGGAATTTTTAAGTAGATATGTATTCATAACGCAAAATAAGATTCAGTGTACACACATACGTTTGAAAGTACCTACCACAAAGCTGCCAATTTGCATATGAATGCCAATGTCAAACTGTTCCTAGAACACTAAATTCCATTTCTCTGAAATTTACTTAGTGAAAATATGTGGAAGCATTACGCAGAATAGTTTGCATTTACGCCACATATTTAGGTAATAGACACATGTCGCCGTAAGACAGTGAGAGAGTGTCAATACTCAGTAAACGTGACAATATGTAGCATTATAATAGAGACCGAATTGAAACTATAATTTTAATTTATTTATAATATTTTTGAAGTCATAGTCAAAATTTTTCGTTGTAATTAGCCAAAATTTCTCGTTGTAATTATTCAATTTAATATCAAATATTATACTATTTATAATAATTTTTAATTGTTCCGGAAACAAATAAAATCTGGGCATATCTCAAAGCAAGATGTGACTGCTTTTTTGTGATTTTTTGTGTAGGGTTTTGTCCTTCATCATAATTAGATGAGCAACTGTGCCGATTTCTTTAAAATACATATTAATTTTAAGATCGATATGTTGCGATATTCACAAACCAACGAGGCTGTCCATAAAATTTTAAACATTTTTTCTTCTTCTTTTTGGTACGTGACCATCTTATTCTTCTGCTCGCAAGGGTACTCCCGCTCTAATTCAACGAAATTAATACAGATTGTATTGGTATTCTTTGTCCAGTTCTTGACTATGGGACATAGCTTTGAAGTAGTTATGAGTATACCTTGATTTCTATAGTGCGACTGTAATTATTTTGGTTTGGTTAGGCTTAAACAATGTGGTCATGGCGAATAACTATCTACCTAGAAAAATTGTTATCCATGAGAAGCTAATTCGCAGGGTCGGTCCCGTCGCGACTATAGCCTTTGCTTACTTGTTTTTTTTTTCTGTTGTTTGTATCCACTACCATTGTAAATTGATTTTAGTTGGGCATATTTTTATCGCGTACTTGACTGTGACTTGCTGTCACATGTATTGGTAACAATCGTTAATTTGTATTTTCTGATGTGAGACCCTAAAATATTAACCAATTATTCGACACAATTTAACTTCAATTTGTTGCATCATTAAAAGTTTTGTAGACAAAAAGTATACTTACATATTTATTTTTCATTTTTAAATTGATTGACGTTTTATTCTGAAAAATGCTACTCTAATGAAGATACTTTTTTGGCCCATGACCAATTATCATTTGTAACTAGTTATATTATTATTTGACATTTCATTTATGACAATTAGAATTTCGTATAAATGCTATCCAATATAAAGTTTCCCCTCCAATAAATGTTTCAAAAAACTTTTCAACTTTCAACTTTTTTAAGTCAATGTAAAAAGAAAAGCGAATCTTTCTTCGTTATGATTTTTTCTTATAATGATTACAATTTTACCTCAAAAATTTTTCAGTTTCTTCGTTTATTTGTTGTCAATTAAACTTTGAAGTGTATATACATTGCTGGAGTGAGCCAATACTGTGTATTTCAGTTGTTGAGGATATTTTGATTTAAATCGAAATATTACATGTTTTTTTTAATAGAGGGAAATACAATTTATTTAAAACAAGTAAGACCGGCGTTAAGTTCGGCCGACCGATCTTGTTATACCCTTCACCACGATTTGCAAGGAAGTAAAATGGAACAATTAGTAGTTTACCAAGAAGACTAAATTCCAAATTTCAGCAATTTCGGTAAAATGTCGCAATGTGGCTAACCATCAAAATACCGAAATTCGGGAGGTACCGTTCTATGGGGCAATATCAATACGTCGATCTATACTGGCAAATTTCTGGCAGAATGTTTTTAGACTCAATGAAGACTAAATACCAAATTTCCAATATTACAGTAAAAAAACGAAAAATCAAGAGTTACGCTTCTTTTCTGGAATGTTTTACAACCCCATGGAAGACTAAATTACAAATTTCAGTCATTTCGGTGGGATATTGACATCACAACCTTCAGAATTGTGAAAATCGGGAGGCACCGTCCAATGGGGGCTATATCGAAATGTGGACCTATACCGAAGTACATATTTCAGTCGAAAAGATTTTTACTTCCAACGTAGACTAAATACAAAATTTCAGCCATTTCGGTGGGTTGTTATGGCCACAATCTTCAAAATACCGAAAATCAGGAAGTACCTATCCATGGTGGCTATATGAAGGCGTGGACATATACCGACCAAGTCCCAGGGTAAAGTTGTATACCACCAACGAAGACTAAATACCAAATTTCAGCCTTTTCGGTAGAATATTGAAACCAAAACCTTCAAAGTACCGAAAATCGGGATGTACCGTTCCATGAGGGCTATAGTAAGGTGTGGACCTGTACCGACTAATATCCAATTTCAGTCATTTCGGAGAAGGAGAAAAAGAAGCAGGGATATTTGTTATTAAACTAAAGGTATCGTATTATTGTTTGATATTTGGTATTATTCGACCTTTTCATTCAATGTAACAAATAAGAAGGTCAAGCTCAAAAAAACTTCTTATTTGGTATCGTATTATCAAAATTTGATTTAGCTTAGTGATTTATGCAACTACTCTGATATTTGACGGTTAAGATCAAAACAAGTAAAAAAGTGTCAGTCGGCTTGGCCGACAGAGACATACCCTCAGCCAGTTTAATTTGGAACACTTTATTCCAAAAATACTCCATACGCACAAAAATGTGGATTAGGATTAAAGTTCGAAAGGATTGCTGACGAGGTACTTAAAGGAATGAACCGACATAGTCCGTTATGGAAGTGGATCGTCTTTTGGAAGTCACATATTTTCGATAGATATCGCGCCCACTAGTCATTTCAGTTGGTCATCATATAACTTTTTCACCAGTAATCCAAGAAGCATGGACTTGTCCACGGAAAACATAATATCCCTAAGAAAAAAATTTAAACTAAATATTGGGATATCCAAATTGGTTGCTCCGTTCAAGAGATATCGTGCAGTACCGGGAAGTACAGGAAATTTTGGACCGGTATTACCCATCTTCAAACTGAAACTAAGTTTGTACAGAATATGACGAAAGCCAAAGTTTAGACCCAATCGGTTGATCAGTTCGATGGTTATTGTGCGCTCCAACCACTACACACGGTGCCATAGGGGTTTTTGTAACTTTCAGGCTATTTTCTCAGGATGTATGGACTTGCCCCTGATGAAGCTTGTACCGTCGTATAGGTGGTAGTGAATACAAGTTCCTACAACAAAAATCAAAGTGAGTCGAGTGCAGGTCCTAGACTGAACTTATCCGAAAATTTGTGTGGGAGGTACCCGAAGGAGTGGACCGATTGAATCCATATTGAAACCTCATCTAAGCCTGGTAGAAGTTTCACGATGTGCAAAGTATGGACCAAATGGGTTACTCCCTTCAAGAGTTATAGTGCGCACAAATTTTCCGAACATTTTCGAACTTTTGTGGGGGAGGTACCGGAAGGAGTGGACCGATATAACCCATCTTCGAACTTAAACTAAGTTTGGACAAAATATTAAGAAAGCCAAATTTTGGACCGAATCGGTTGATCCGTTCGAGAGTTATCGTGCGCACCAACCAGCCAGACAGACGGACGGACATTGCTAAATCGACTCCAAATTGTCTGAAACATATTTCGTCCAAACATACTTGGGGTCTACAAACATTATTTCTATGAGGCACATTTTGCTCGTATGAAAGTTTATATACCCTCGTTAGCATAAATGCTGAGGGTATAATTACCCAGCAAAATTTTATGGAAGTGGTTCCATGAGATGCCATGATTTCACTGGATCTTTTGCATTGGTTCAAATGAAGTCGTGAAAGATCCGATCTTTTCATCAGCATTTGAACCCATTCAAAGGAAGTCGTGAAAGATCCTATCTTTCCATCAGCATTTGAACCCATTCAAAGGAAGTCGTGAAAGATCCGATCTTTTCATTACTCATTCCATCGATCCCAACAGAGATGAATTTTGTGTTTTTATTTATTTATACACATGTATATTTTCTTTTACTTATCTAAATACGTTTAAAGCTATGTATGATTTATTATGCTAGGAAGTCTCAATCAAAAGCAGATAAACATTGAGCAGCTGACCATTAGCAGATGATTAGAAACAGCTGATCGAACTTGATAAATGTTGTTGGGAAAAAATCTTTCCGCAACTTTTAGCAATTTCTCAGCAAACAACTGCCAAAATTGTTTTCTCACTTCCCTCTCTTTTACTGAACTTTTGTGTAAAAAGACAGCATTTAGTAACATTTCGTAATAATAAGTCTGTCTGGTTACTTTCCCAGCAAGAATTGTCCAGCAAGAACTTTCTCAGAGTGTAAGGGGTTTTTATTCTCTTTTGCTAGAAAATTGTAAAAAGTAAACAGACACCTTCCCAGCATAAACCAGCAAGCAATCAGCTGACTTGCCAAAACAGAACAATTTGTCCGCCAACAAAGGAAGCAAACACGTTGTATTTTATTAAAAATAAATAAAGAAAATGAAATAATAAAGTATTTTTCCACTTTACAAATTTGTTCTCCATAAAACAATACAATTAGACTATGTTATTTCCACAATAAAATAGTTTTTAATTTTCACAAACATAAATCAACAAAAAGCTAAAAACAGATGATTGACTGTTTTCAGGAAGAAGAAGAATTGCTAGTGCTTGCTAGAAGAAATTTCTCTCAGTGAAAGAACTGTCAAAATGTCTATCTCGAATCGCTCTCTTTTGCTGGTTTTTTGTGTTAACAGACGACTTTCAGCAACAATTCGTACAAGTTGTTACAAATTTTAGGGTAACCAGACAGACCTAATTATTACAAATTATCACGTAAAAAGACACACCTATTATAAAAGTGTCCTTGCCTGCTCTATAGAACCCTGCTCTACAAGTCGGTTTGTAGATCCCAACAAAAGAGTATACATTTCCAAAATGTTGTAAAATAGAATAGTAATTTACAGTTGGAGTGCATGTCAAAATCTGCACTGGTGATGGGAAGTAAAAAACCTTTTGTAAGATGAATCAAAATCAGTTGCGGAGGAAGTAAACTCTGTTGCGACCAGCGACGGTGCTGAAACTGCTACAGCTGGACGGCCGGAAGTTAAGTATCTCACTAAAGTTCTCAACATGCCGCTAGCCAACCACACCATACGCGATGTCTGATCTTACCACCTTTTCAACGCGAGGAATATACAAATATCATCCAATAAATCTACGGCCCCTCTGTTCACCACCTGGACGCAGCAGAGTTGAGAATAGAGTTGAATGTCATGGTCGATGGTCGTAGCAGAATTCAGACCACAGACCCAGGTAGGCCAGGGGGATCTTCATGATCTAGAAAGAGACGTCCAACGTTACAAGAGATAACCCCTAGATCAACAAGCCTATTAAACAGGTTTAACCCTTTCGGCCCCGAACTTTTTTCCTCGCATTAGTAGTTACTTTAAAGACATAGAATTAAAGTACAAGTCAAAACTAAGACATAACATAAATTGGTGGGCGTTACCCCACCTATTTCGGAAGATACAGTACATTTTATCTAAAATTTATTTGCTCATTTATTTGTGCAATTATGTAAATGTAAATGTTATAATCGTATAGAAGTATACCTCTGACCTTACTTTTGAAGAATCAAAACTAAAGTTTAACATAAAGCTCATAGATTTTGATTTAGAAACGATTTAAATAATTTGGACTGTACACATCGATTTTTGACATGTCGTGATTTACCAGACTTCACACTGAATAATGCATCGTAGTTCTGTTGATCGGAATACAACTGGCACTTTTTTATAATTTTTGCATTCTTAGGACTACAATTAGCCAAAGCAATGTGTTCTTTGAGGAACAAATTCCGTTAGTTTTAAATAAAACGACGTTAAAATCGAAGTTGCTTATAAGCAACGTTGGGGCCGAAAGGGTTAAGTAGCATTTACATGAATGCTGTCGCAGATGCAATAAAAAACTATCGTGGGAATGCGGTCCTCGGAGAACATCCACCATCTATAGCAGCTGAGGAGCGTCAGCTGTCAGGACATAGCAGAGTAGTTTTTTTCAATGCGCTCGGGATGGTGCAGCCGTCTAAATTCCTATAGGACAAGGATTGATGACACCGTGCAAAACATCTGCCCAGCATGCGGCACAGGCCCGTACGACCCACTGCACCTTTTTAACTGCCGTACCAAACCTACTAATAAACTTAAGTATACATTCTTACAACTGATAGACCCAGAGTCAGATTAAGCAGAAAAATTAACGTACAAACATATGAACTACTGTTACAACAACAACAAACTGCAATTGTGGATGTATACTTTTTGATGATAATTAAATTATAGTTATTTCATAAATTCCTTTGAATTAATAAAGAAATCATGAAAATCGTATTCCAATACAGCATTTTCCATTTTCCAAACAAGACGTGAAAATTTCACGCCAAATGGTTGGTGAAAATGACATGCCAAATATTAGTGAAAATGCTATTCTAGGGAATCGATTAAGATGACATGCCAAAGGATTGGTATAAATGCCACGCCAAGGAATTGTTGAAGATGACATTCCACCGAGTTAGCGAAGATGACATTAGGGATACGTAGTGAATTGCAATAATCGATTTTTCGATTATTCGGTTTTCGTGAAAAACTTAAAACTCGACTTTCGATTAATCGCTAACCGCCGAAAACCGATTATAATCGACCATTTTCGTTGATGCGATCCGTGATGGTTATATGTATAAAAAAGTACCGTAGATTATGTGGTTTTAGCACACCCAATAGTCAACTATGAATAATAGTCGACCAAGACATTCCATTTCACTTGCACCCATTCTTGAATAGCATCTTTGGCATCGAACATTTTGCTGGGTAAGGTGGTTTTAACTCAAAGGGAAAAAATCGATGTCGGATTTTTTTAGGCGGTTTAGTTTTGTTATATTTTAAGATTGTCAAAGTTTGAGCACTATTGGAATATTTTAACATGTGCCACTGGGGCTTCGAAGTTTCCATACATGAAAGCGCTCTACAGACTACATTTATCGTCCAAACGATAAAAAAAATTACCAGTTTTTGGTTGTGGCAAAAAAAAACTAATCCTACAAAAAGTTGTGAAAATCGGCACGCATTTTAATATTAGCTATATGCAGGGCCTATGGAAACTCTGAGACACCAGCTTTTGGTTAGTCATTGCAGATGTTTGGGATCTGCTTAAGCTTTTAAAAAACGCATACAACTCGCCGTAGTGACGTAACGAAAGAGAAACTTCATGTTGCCTCTGAAGCCGCCTGTATCTTTATCTCAGTTTCGAGATTGGTGAGACAATTGAGCATCATTGTTCATCAAATCCAGCACAAAGGGGGACTCCATAATTGGTGATTTAATCGACCCATTTTCCATGACAATGCGAAGAAAGCGATACAGCACATGGAGCTGAAGTTGGATGTGGGGTGACATTTCTCTTCGAACATTTGCTGCAGTCGAACTATAACACCTTTCATTTAGTTGGTACTCGTAGTCACGCTTGTTCTAATGACAACAGTTATCACGATTGATCCCTTCAGGTTGAACTCATATAATATATTCTGAAGTCCTTCTGCAACTGTTTAAACTTTGCCATCTTTCAATGTTCCCGCAGTCAACTTAATTTTTATAGATTTGCTCTAAGGACCACGAATTGATATTCAAAGCTCTCCAGGTTTTTACCGTCAATGTGCAGTTCTCCATAAAAAGCATGCTTCCGAAGCACAACTTTAACCGAGCAGCTTCCTCGTAGATATCCTGTCAGGCATGGGGTTGGGATATCAATCCATTCAGCGGAATGTGGTTGGCAACCGTTGCTGCTTTGTGGGACGTTAGCTTTGAGTTTGTAACAATGCCTACCGCCTTCCTGCGATGCCTTCTGGGTTGTACTTCCTTTTGATCGCTAATGCTGCATTACCAACATACCAAGGTCTATCTGTACTGCTGCCAAACGAGTCCGTGCTACTTTCGCATTAATCAAATATTGCATAAATGATGTTTTTATACCCTCAGCATTTATGCTAACGAGGGTATATACACTTTCATACGGGCAAAATGTGCCTCATCGAAATAATGGTTTTAGACCCCAAGTATGTTTGGACGAAATGTGTTTCAGACAATTTGGAATCGATTGAGCAATGTCCGTCCGTCTGTCTGTCTGGCTGGCTGGAGCGCACGATAACTCTCGAACGGATAAACCGATTCGGTTCAAATTTTGGCTTTCGTAATATTTTACCCAAACTTAGTTTAAGTTCGTAGATGGGTCATATCGGTCCACTCCTTCAGGTATCTCCCCCACAAAAGTTCGAATGTTCGGAAAATTTGTGCGCACGATAACTCTTGAAGGGAGTAACCGATTTGGTTCATACTTTGCACATCGTAAAATTTCTATCAGATTTAGATGAGGTTCCAATATGGACTCAATCGGTCCACTCCTTCGGGTACCTCCCACACAAAATTTCGGAAAAGTTCAGTTTAGGGCCATCCCTCGAATAGCTTTGATTTTTGTTCCAGCAACTTGTGTTCACTGCCCTCCATACGACGGTACAAGTTTCATCAGGGGCAAGTCCATACTTCTTGAGAAAATAGCCTGAAAGTTGCAAAAACCCCTGACACCGTATGAGGTTGTTGGAGCGCAAGATAACCCTCGAACGGATCTGCCGATTCGGTCCAAAATATGGCCTAAGTAATATTTTGTCCAAACCTAGTTTAAGTTTCAAGATAAGCCATATCGGTCCACTCCTTCAGGTACCTCCCCCACAAAAGTTCAAAAATGTTCGGAAATTTTGTTCGTACGGTAACTCTTGAAGGAAGTGGCCGAATTGGTATATACTTTACACATCCTAATATATCTACCAGATATAGATAAGGTTCAAATATGGACTATATTTGTCCACTCCATCCGGTGCCTCCCACACAAAATTTCGGATAAGTTCACTTTAAGACCCGGTATCGAATCACTTTGATTGTTGTTGAAGCAACTTGCATTCGCTGCCTTAATTGCGATGGTTAAAGTTTTTTTAGGAGCAAGTCCATACTTCTTGAGCCAACAGCCCAAAGAGTGTAAAAACCCCCTATGCCACCATATGTTGTGGCCCAGCAAAAATCCTCATTACAAACCTCCTTTCCCACCCATTATTTTAACAAGGGCATGTCGCGCGAAATATCTGGTTATTTTGTAACCACTGAAATAAGTAGTCAGAATCTACTCAGTATCTACTTATGTCAGTGGTTACAAAATAACCAGATATTTCGCGCGACATGCCCTTGTTAAAATAATGGGTGGGAAAGGAGGTTTGTAATGAGGATTTTTGCTGGGGGCTGGAGATCCACATCCATAACGGTCACAGCGATCCATTCCTTTTAGTATCTCCTCCGCAAAACTTTTGATCTTTAATCCTAATCAAGATTTTTATCGTTTCAAACGGCCAAAACTTTTAAACCCCCCTAAATACATACGTATTTCGGGAAAAAATTTTTCAAGATACACAGGCTGAGGGTATTTCTCTGTCAACAGAGCCGACTGATACTTGTTTACTTGTAGTTTTTGCTTTTTACATTTTACTTGCAAAAGTTCTCATTCTGTCCGTTGTCAATCTCATAATATGACATGGAACTAAATAAAGGTCTTAGGAAATTCCCGAAAAATACGGAGAGGGTTTGTTTACGTTCTATGTACAGCATGAACTTTTGAAATACTTTTTTTTACTGTTTTAGGCTACTGTGTGCATTATGAATGATAAATAATTTTGTCTAAAGGAATTAGAACAAATAAAAAGACTTTTTACAACCACCACCATAAAATATTCTTAACCAAAATGGAATAATTACTTTTCTTTCATGTCCCCAATTTTAGGTGCAAAAATTTGTCGACCACGGATAACACAAATGCTTAAATTACACTGTGCAACATTTTTAAGGTGATCTTGTGCAAACAATTCGAACTGAGGATTTTTTGAAAGTACAGACCCAAACGACAAGAAACCCTAGTTGGGTTTTGTTGTATCAGATCCAGCTCGGATTTTATGGCCCCATCTAAACATGGTTAAATATTGAGTTTTTAAAGAAATTCGGGGCTACATCTCTGAAACCAATGCAAATCTTCTTCTGACCTCTGAAGCAAATTTGTAGATAAGGACAAGAATAAAATATTTGGAGAAATAATTAACTCTAAAAACTACATTTATTGCCTCAAATTTCAAACTATATGCAAAAATTCCATAATTTTTATACATTTCTCACCGTATCTCCAAAACCGTTATTTTTTCTGAATATTTTCTTTTGGAAAAATATACCCTGGAATGTAATACACAACTCTTCAGAACATGTCATTGTTGTAAGATGTCTCTATGCCGTTGTTTTCAGTACATTTTTCAACGACGATTTAATAAAAATGTCAATAAAGTAGTGAAATCCAAAATGCGAGAATAAACTGTTGGTGTGAACTGTGTTTGAAATACCTGTTGTAAAAGATATGATGCAAAATAACGCTGAAACAACAAGAAGTAAGCATTTTATAGTTTCAGAATGTTCTAAGGAATTGTTGAGAACTTTATTTGGAAGATTTTTGCAAAAGGTTACTTGGTTCAACTCCCAATAGTTTAGCCGATACTGACCAGAATTTCAGCAATTATGTAAAATGTTCTATATTTTATAGATTTTGATGCCCTAGATGGAGTTTTTCTTATGCGGTTTTTTTCAAAAGATAAGTTCTACTAGTTTAGGGCTACAATATTGCTAAGGACAGCAAGGCAAAATTCCTTTTCGTTTCTGAGATAAAGGCCTGATAAATGCAAAAAAGTGTAGATTTAGCCCGGTTTAGATGAGGCCATAAAATCCGACTTGGATCTGACAGGACAAAACCCTACTAGGGTTTTTTCAGTCTAAATATGTACTTTAAAAAATGCATACTAGAAGTTGTTTGCATTTTTAGTGTTGCATAGTGTTGTCTAATTTAATAAAATCTAATCTAAAACAGGGTTCAATCAGGTGGTACTTAGGGGTTATATCAAATTGTTGGTGAAAAAAGTTTTGTGACTATATTGACAAAGTTTGGTACAGAAGGTTTGTGTACAATACATGCTTCAAATGTAAAACTACAGCACGTTCGGTCATAACGCTAAAATTTTCAAAAAATTACCGAAAATCGGAAGGTACCGTTATACGGGGCTATACCTTAAAATGTTCTGATCGGTTAAAAATTGGTGGTAAAACCCATAAAATACCGAAAACCGGTAAGTACCGTTACATGGGCTATACCTGAAAAGTTACCTATGTATGTTGACAGTTGTTAGTGGAGTGGTGTTGTGACCCCTAAGAACCTTAAATATCAAATTTCAGCTAGATCGGTACAAATTTGTAGCCAAAACCCTCAAAATACCAAAAATCGGGAGGTACCGTTATATAGGAGCTATAGCAAAACATGGGCCGATAGCACATCTTCGAACTAGCGCTATAGCTCTAGCGGAAGCTAGAGTGATGACAACCGACAGAAATGGCTACATCAACTCGGAATTTTACACTGACCAATAATATATGTAATTTATAGGGTCGCAAATTCTTATTTCAATGCGTTACAAACGGTAAAACAAACTTAAAAATAAGCAAAACAGGACCGCCAATGTCATACCCTACACCCCTACACCAGTGGTCAGTAGGGCTGTATTGGACTGTCGAAGGCTGTTTTATAAGCGACAAAAATTCTAGGCGTGGATTTGCCCGGTTGAAAGCCTCACTGATAAGGTCCAATTATTTGGAAAAATGGTTATTCCATATGCTGAGCACATTATTTGCATCAGTTACCAAATTACCTTGCTGGTATTTACAGGAGGATGTGCCTGTACCAAAGCCATCAGTTTGATGTTTCACTCTTTGGTAGAGTTTTCGGACTTCACTCTGACTCCTGTACATCTCTAATTTTTTAAACACCCGCTTTTTCATTTCTCTTTTTACCTGCGGAAGAGACGTACGTATTAAAGGCAGCTCCCCAGGTGACACCACGGGGAAGTCAGTGTCCACAAGAGATGAGAGAGTGAGCAAGATAAATCCTGGACTTTGCCATGTTAAAGCTAATCAAGACTGGTACTTTGTATCTTTCATCCCCTACGGGTCGCTGTATATGCTAGGCAATAACTCTGTTATCTGACCTCTTATATCAACATAATTGGCATCAGTGGAAAGGTCAGGGCATCGTCGAAAAATATCCTACAGCAATAAGATATAGGTGTCTATTCTGGTGGGAACCCGAGCTCTATAAAACATTGACGATTGGTCTATAATTGCGGCTTGGAGTTTGATTACAATTTTTAATGGAACGGCGGTCATACACACATGCAAATTAGCTTTATCTCGTCGAGATATGAATTTTTGTATACCACGGTATACGTTATATTACATGAATTTTTCGGAAAAACTAACTTATAATACCCTTTCCACATTGTAAATATTGTAGAGGCTGCAAATTTTTCCACATTGCACCTAACCCAGCCTTACCCAACAACATATTTACATTATGTTTCGAATTTAAATTATATTAGACATCATCAACTTCAGCAAGAATCTTTGAGAATGTATAATTTTGTTATATAAATATGTTTTCATTTCAACACGTGTCTTTAAACTTCATAAACTGCTAATACATAAATATGTACATGTATTTTGAGATAATTAAAATTCCATCTCAATTATAATAAGGAAACATGATTACAAAATTCCACTCAGTATAAAAAAATAAAAACGCCGAAACGTTAAAAAAAACAAGTAAGAGGGGGTTATAGTCGGAGAGGACTTCATTACTAGAAACGTAAGGTATTATTTTCCGTATTTTATAATGAACAATCGGGTCTTTTCCGCTACATATTATTAAAACAACTTAGAAAGTATCAAACAGCTGTGCCGACGGAGATATTCCCTCAGCCTCGGACACAAAGAGAATAAGTAAACTCTCATGTTTTTTCTTAATTGTTGGGCCACTTTTCCTAGAATAATGGACTTCCAACCGCAACAAGTAAAAACTATCAGTCGGCTTTGCCTATGTGAACTGAGACTTTCATCTACGATCAGATCGAATGTATTTACGGTATTTTCATTATTTTGTGGCCTTTCTTGGTCATTTGCAGAGGAGGTACTTAAACGAATGGACCGACATAGTCCAGCAGCGGCATACATTTCCAAAGGATTTTCTAACTGACCTTAAACTGCACTTAAACAGAAATGTTGAACTTTTGTGGAGGAGCTTCCCTAAGGTACCTCCATTTTAGAAGTTAAACTAAATTTAGACAAAATATTAGGACATTCTTGGACATTTGGATTAGGATTAAAGTTCAAAAGTGTTGCAGAGGAGGTACTTAAAGGAATGGACCGACATAGTCCAGCAGCGGCATACATTTCCAAAGGATTTTCTAACAGACCTTAAACTGCACTTAAACACAAATGTTGAACTTTTGTGGAGGAGGTTCCCTGGAGGTACCATTTTAGAAGTTAAACTAAATTTGGACAAAATATTAGGAATGTTAGGAACAAATTTATTCAAGAGATATCGTGCATACCATTTAAGTGACATATTTTTAATATTCGGGGAAACTACCGGAAATTATGATCCGGTATGGTGAAAGTATGACAAAATATCAGGAAGGCCAAAGTTTGGATCAAATCGGTCAGTTCGAGAGTTATCGTGCTCTCCAGCCACTACATATAGTGCCATAGGGTTTTTTACACCTTTCGGGCTGTTTAATCAAGAAGTATGTACTTGCCCCTGAAAAAACATTTACTGTCGTAATTGAGAAAGCGAAAGCAAGTTGCTTAAAAAAATCGAAGTGATTCGAGAGCAGGTCTTAAAGTGAATTTATACGTAATTTTGTGTGATAGGTACCCGAAGGAGTGGACAAACATAATTTATATTCGAACCTGATCTATATCTGGTAGAAATATTAGGATATGTAAAGTATGGACTAAATCGGTCACTCCCTTTCAATTTTTCTGAACATTTTTGAACTTTTGTGAGGGAGGTACCTGAAGGAGTGGGCCGATATGGCTTATGATGGAACTTAAACTTTGCTTGGACAAAATATTACGAAGGCCAAATTTTGGACCAAATCAATTGCGCTCCAAGCACTACACACGGTGCCATATGGGTTTTTGCATCTTTCATGATATTTTCTCAGTAAGTATGGACTTGCCCTTAATGAAACATGTACCGTCGTAAGCGGGGCAGTGAATACGAGTTGCTACAACAAAAATCAAAGAGATTCGAAAACAGGTCCTAACCAAAACATTTCCGATATTTTGTGTGGGAGGTACCCGAAGGAGTGAACCGATTGAGTCCATACTAGAACCTCATATAAGTCTAGTAGAAATTTCACGATGTGCAAAGTATGGACCTAATCGGTTACTCCCTTCAAGAGTTATAGTGCGCACAAATTTTCCGAACTTTTGTGGGGGAGGTACCGAAAGGAGTGGACCGATATAACCCATCTTCGAACTTAAACTAAGTTTGGACAAAATATTACCAAATCGGTTCACCCGTTCTAGAGTTATCGTGCGCACTAGCCAGCCAGTCAGACAGACGGACGGACATTTCTAAATAGCCTCCAAATTGTGTTATACCCTCAGGCGCAGACCAACAGCTCCGGTACGAGTTAATCGATATGGCACATCTTCGAACTTAAACTACGTTTGGCCAAGATATTACCATACGCAAAATTTGGTTCGAATCGGTTGATCTGTTCGAGAGTTATCGTGCGCGCCAGCCAGCCAGACAGACGGACAGACAGCCGGACGGAGATGTCTAAATTGACTCCAAATTGTCTGAAACTAAAATAGTTATTTCTATGACCCAGCCAGCATTTTGTTAAAATTTAAATCAAATTCGAGTCTTTTTTGATCCGACTGCACGATTAAAAAGCTGGAATATG
Organism: Musca autumnalis; assembly: GCF_047663935.1. Lineage (NCBI taxonomy): Eukaryota > Metazoa > Arthropoda > Insecta > Diptera > Muscidae > Musca > Musca autumnalis. Next base: position 58,412,620 of record NW_027411977.1, on the reverse strand, counting down.
AGCTCATTTTCTGATCATAAATGACTCCTTTGTCGGTAGGAAAACATAACCTCAGGCGACTTGTCTAAGCAAATCACAAATGAGTCTTCCTCTGCATTAGTTTCGAGTCATTTTTGTCCATTTTCTGATAGTATATAAAGTCTTTTTCGAGTCGTATTTCAATCATTTATTGGTGATTTGTTGATTACTTTGGGACTCTTTTTCGAGTCTTTTTTGGGTCATGTTTATAATCGTTTACGAGTCTTTAGGCAGTCATTTATTAGACAAAATAAATTAAAAGAAATTTCTCTTTATTCTTTTTTGTTTCTTTCCTTTGTTTTGTTGTCTTTTCTGCTTTGTTATGTCTTTTAATTATTCTTTATGTTGCGCGGTGAGTATACTGCTTCTTCATTTCACTTGGCAAAACCTGAAAATGTGTTGTGTTTGTCTATACTCTTAATATTATACGTTACATTTATATCAAAGTCTTGTAGAAAGTGTATATGAGAATTATTTACAACCAAACAAAAATAAAACAAAACAATCAGTTTTTAATCACCTAACTGTTCAAAATATGATCAGAATATACATAATTATAATCACTTTTCAAACACCTTTATGACCCTTTTTTGATTAAGCATTTTTCAATCTTCCAGATGATCAAAATGTGACAATAAATAACAAAAAATTGTCACATTTTAAACACCTCAATGATTTATTTGTGATTGCTACACATTTGTTGTTGTATTTTAAATTGAACTCTTTTTAATCATTACAGGGAGTCACTTTCGAGTCCCTTTCTGATCACACAAGCGACCTAATCAATTTTTGATCACCAAAAGGACTCTAAAAAGACTCCTCAATGTGATTTTTGAAAAAACAGTCTTCTAAATGCTATCTGGGGAGGCACAGTTTTGGTCGTATCAATGTGTATATTAGGAAAAGTCAGAATTTTTTAATATTCCATTCCACGACGATTTTTTGTACATGGATTGAGAAAAAATCCCATTCTCAAATCTGTTAGAGATAATAATTTTAGATATAGCACGCAAAATTTATAGCGGTTTCAATCAGGGTTTCGGCGTCGAGGTATTTTTGGCTCGACTCCGACTCCAGACGAATTTTTTTCACGACTCCGGCTCCGACTTCGGGTCGACTCCGAGAGTGAATTCCTATACCACTAAAAATGAATAAAATGTGCAAAATTTTTTAATTTTTTCCTATATTTTGGCCTATATAGGCTAATGTGTTAGTTTTTCCTTACATATTCATTAGAACGGACATTCGTTCGAATACATTCGTTCATATCCATATCGTTTCGGCCGAATCTTACGAAAGTTTCTGTCGGTTTTCCTTTTTTGGACGAGTGTATTCTGGACGTGAGAAAATCTTGAAGCTTTCAAAATATGTGAAAATGAAGGGGCAATACAAATCATAAGGACTGTGTACATGCAACAAAAATTATAAGCAATTCATGACCAAGTTTCAAACTGGATGTAAACCAACATTTTAGTGTGCTTAGTCTTAAAAGGAGAACCCCAGTTGTAAAGCTTAATAAAAGCAATTTTTTATAATTTTTTTTTTCCGAGAACACTACGTAACTTTTTGGCAGATTTTTCTCCATCTGAAAGAGAAAAATATTACGAAATTTTTAGGCAGTCTACGAAACCCAGCTTTTATTAAAGCATTTTGCGGTGCCAACTCTAGCTCGAAAACTAATAAACCAATTGTCATATATTTTTGTGGCCGATTTCGATAAAAACACAGCTTATATGCTGCATACAAAATAAAATAAATTGTTCCCATCCAACTCTCATACTAAGGCAATATTGTTTCGATCGACTTAAAAATTTGACCACATATTCTATGCTACTTATACTTTCTACTTTTTTTCTGAAATTTTTAAGTACTCTTAGGGATCACCCCTTAAACTAAAGTTCAGCGCTCACATTTTGAACTTTGGTGTGGAGTAGATAATTTTATTGAAATATTTGAGATATATTGTGGACACCACCCAGCACGTAGGCAGATGGATGTCTTCTGGAACTGAAAAATTAGCACACTGAGATTTCGTACATGAAAATATTCTACAAAAATGTTGCTAGGAAACTTTTTTGTATGGTCGGTCCACCAGGACAAGTAATCGATATTGTTATATTTTCACTGTCCTTTATCACTTTTACCAAATCCTTTTTTCATGAAAAACTATAGATTATGTATTTTATTGAATTTCGTATAAGCAATTGATTGTGTAGAAAACTCGGATACACATGAACTATATCTGTTCCTGGCGGACGAATCCGGTTACTTAAATGTCTGCATCTAAAGCCCTCATTGAGTATATAATGAATCCTAGAAAAAAGATTCGCCGTTTGTCAGACATCTGAGTTATGGCGGGATGAATCTATCGTTGACCAGCAACGAATTTATGATGCCCTGATTCAGAAGCGTAACCGTCCGAATTTCATATATAGTTAATAGATTATGCGAACTATATCGAAATACATAAACATACGATTTTTTTAATGGGTAAAACCGATAAAGTACTATGAAAATGTGACAATATGGATTTCTTGGATATGGGAAACCAACATATAATTTTCGATGGAACATTTTTGTCAAAAATTTCATTTTTTTTTACTTTTTGAGTTCAAGCATATTCGACAGAAAGGTTCCTCATTCTATTTAACTGAAAACATGACATCTAACAATGGTGAAACAATATCTCGAAACAGAGATAAAAAGCTATTTTCTCAATTATTGATGGGTGTCAATCAAAAAATTCATTATGTCATAACTCAGATATTTCAGCTATGGGATCCTTTGGGGTTTTCAATTGGGGTTTTCATCCCGAAAAGGAATTTTTCCACCCCCAGATCTTGACTTCCATTTTGTGTTACAGGGTATTCAGTAAGATTTCCCATAGAGACCACAATGTCTTAAATAGAAGACAAGGAGAACATCTCATAAAAACAAGATGAGAATACCAATAGAACTTTGTGAGAATAACAGTAAGATTTCTGACGAAAGAAGTTAAAGGTCCAATCTAAATTCGATTGTCGTAGAATTTTACTTTTGTTTGCAAAAATGTAAAAAATCAATTGGATCAACAAAATAGGGATGAATAGACTACACTTCACAGGATAGTAAATATCCTAATTTATAACTTCCTACATACTATATGTTTAACTTTAGTAAAAAAGTTTACGAATACAGCGAATTCTCTTTTAATTTGTACACATTTGTCAAGATTTTCTTTGGCCGCTAAAATGTAGCATATTTTCCCATTATTTCGTATTGAGGTCCGTAAATACGTGACCTTTAAAATGTTCTTGAATTTCGAAGAGTTTGTTATTTACAGACGTGTGGGGGCGTTAACAATAATTGATTTGTTTGTGAATTTCAGATTAAAACACCATTCCGAGAATATTTGTATGTTTATTGTAATCTTAGGTACATTTTTGTAGTTGATTGTATTCCCTAATTTTGGAGGGTTTGAAATTTATGGACCGGAATCAGAGACAAGAGTACAAAAAACGAATATTTTTAAAGTGTTTTGCTATTTTGAGCTTTAAGAACCTTACGCAAACAGTTCGTATTTTACTGATATCTTTGCTACATTATTGTAGTTGATTGTTGTCTTGAATATTAAACGGTTTAGTGTCTGTTGACTAGAACAAGACAAAACAGGATAAAAATCCCATTTGTTTTCCTACTTTGACCTTTAAAAACCGTTTATACGGAGTTCGTATGTTCTAAAAAGATGTTTATTGAGATCTAAAGTACATTTTTGCCATTGGTTATATGCTTCAAATTTGATCAGTTTGATATCTTTAGACCAAAACCAGAGATAAAATGTAAAAATAAATTACGTCTTAACGATTATAGCCTAGAAGATAAAGTTTGATGGAGTTGTAAAAGTATCTCCTTACCAAAAATTGTCAATATAAGTCCACATCTTTATATAGCCCTTATATAACGGTACCACCCGTTTCACCAATGTGAAACTGACCTCCATGCCAAATTTCGTGACGATCGGTCCATAATTGCGGCCGAGAGTTTGATAACAATTTATAATGGAGACACGGACGGACACACATCGCTTCATCTCGTCGAGATATGAAAAATGGTATGTAACATTGGGGGTCTACGACGAATATTTCGCGGTTAGGGTATAATTACCAAGAATTTTTTACTCATTTTGGCCTTCACATCACATTCGTAGTAAATGTATTTCCAGAAATCTATTTACATGCAGTTTTGAGTTGAAGGTTCCTGAATATTATGCATATGAATTGTTGGTGCAACTAGAAGTTGAATACAAAAAAAAAAGAGAAATGTGTTTACCAATATTAAATTCACAGAATCTTAATAACAGCTGTCATGTTACAAAGCCAAAGAATGTTTGTGTTTTGAAGTTGTAATAGAAGAACAAATTTCGGAGTTCGTAGAAGTGCCAAATTATTTTCCTACGGTTCACAAAAGATATTAAAAAAAACTTCAAAGAATTTTATAATGTGGTACGACGAAATGTGTTATTGAATTGTGTATTTGAATTTGTAACATGCAATTTGCAACAAAATGAAACCTGTATCCTTTGATAAACTATAATTTCCTACCTAACGCATTCTTCTCAACTTATCAAGTATAAATAAGCAATTAAGTTTTAAGTCTCAAATGTGGTTGAAATAGATTTAGATATTAATTAAGGTATAATTGCATGATAGAACAAATAAGGTAAAGTAAATACTACAACAAATACAACTCAACAACAACCACATAGAAATTTGTTTTTGTTTGTAACGTTAGTGTCACCGGTATATGTAAACAAAATAAGGCAATGTCTATAAATTGTTGGAATTTAAAAAACTAATACTTGTCACATTTGATTGAATATATTGAAAAATATGAATGATAATTTGATACATTTTTAATTAATTTGAATATTTCTATATAATTCCACTTAATGCATAATTCCTCACAGAAAGTAGAATTCTTCCAATACTGTTTGGTGTCGCTGAAAATTCATTGAAAAAGTAAAAGCTGGTTCAATATTTTGTTTTTGAAATCAAAAAGGCACATGTTTATTAGGGTTATACTTTTTTCAAATTTAACAAAATACCACACATATTAACAAATCTTATACCGCGCGTAGTTCCGACTTGGAACGGGGACAAGACATTGATATGATGAAGTCTTAATGGGAAATAGTTTTTTTCTGAATGATATTTTTTCTCAAAAATATACATATATCCTTAATATGCATCGAACATTGAAATTTGACACTAACATTACATCCCAGTTTAGTCAGCTGCGTATTGCTGTTACATTATATTGTTCTATAATGGTATAATTTTATGAATACCAAGAACAAATCGAAGTCGTGGAATGGGGAGTGATTTTTTCACTACTTGTCTTATTCAAGTTCATACAAAGTCATGTTTGTTAAAATTACGATTTATTTCTTACATTTTAATAGCATACATATCACATCTGGCGTGATAATACCACACATCACACAGTGTTTACAGTTGCTTGACAACAGTGACCAAAATTACTTCTAGTGGAGATATTATGTTTTGTTTTAATAAGTGAGAATCCAAAATAACAAATAACAGTCATTGCAGTATATACCAACACAAGGACCTAAGTATTTAGATAGTTTTGTACTCTCTTTTTACGGGGGCTATATTAAATCGTGGACATATACTTTCGAAGACTGTATAAACAAGTAAAAAAGTATCAGTCGGCTTTGCCTACAGAGATACACTGTGCAACATTTTTAAGTTGATCTTGTGCAAACAATTCGAACCGAGGATTTTTTGAAAGTACAGACCCAAACGACAAGAAAACCTAGTTGGGTTTTGTTGTGTCAGATCCAGCTCGGATTTTATGGCCCCATCTAAACATGGTCAAATATTAAGTTTTTTAAGAAATTCGAGGCTATATCTCTGAAACCAATGCGAATCTTCTGCTGACCTCTGAAGCAAATTTGTAGATAAGGACAAGAATAAAATATTTGGAGAAAAAATGAACTCGAAAAATTACATTTATTGCTTCAAATTTCAAAATATATGCAAAAATTCCACAATTTTTATACATTTCGCACCGTATTTAATTTTTTCTGAATACTTTCTTTTGGAAAAATATTCCCTGGAATGTAATACACAACTCTTCAGAACATGTCATTGTTATAAAATTCCTCTATGCCGTTGTTTTCAGTACATTTGTCAACGACGATTTAATAAAAATGTCAATAATGTAGTGAAATCCGAAATGCGAGAATAAACTGTTGGTGTGAACTGTGTTTGAAATACGTGTTGTAAAAGATATGATGCAAAATACTGCTGAAACAACATGAAGTAAGCATTTTAGAGTTTCAGAATGTTCTGGAGAATTGTTGTTCAGAATGTTCTGGAGAATTGTTATTTGGAAGATTTTTGCAAAAGGTTACTTGGTTCAACTCCCAATAGTTTAGCCGATACTGACCAGAATTTCAGCAATTATGTCAAATTTTCTATATTTTATAGATTTTGATGCCGTAGATGGAGTTTTTCTTATGTGGTTTTTTCAAAAGATAAGTTTTACTAGTTTAGGGCTACAATATTGCTAAAGACAGCAAGGCCAAATTCCTATACATTTCTGAGATAAAGGCCTGATAAATGCAAAAAAGTGTAGATTTAGCCCGGTTTAGATGAGGCCATAAAATCCGAACAGGATCTGACAGGACAAAACCGTACTAGGTTTTTGTAGTCTAAATATATACTTTCAAAAAATGCATACTAGAAGTTGTTTGCATTTTCAGTGTTGCATAGTGATATACCATCACTAGGGTGGGACGATTTGAACACCACCACGAGCGCCTGAATTTTCTGATTATTTGGATTGAACTGAGCAAAAAAGTCCACTAGACCATACGTCTACGGTGAAAATCGAGCCCCCGCATTTTGACTTGAAGTTTTTTCAAGGTTTTTTTTGGATATTTTGACATATATGTAACAGCCAAACCACTAAGATTTTCGATCCAGCACAAAGACGAAAATTGTAGCCAAGACAATAATTAAAAACTCTCTTGTACATAGCAAAAGCATTGGAACGCTCCTTCAGGCAGTTATGGCCTCGAAAATGTGCACATTTTTCGGAAAATATCGATAATTTACACTGTGCTACAAAGTGAGCGGGTGGAAATTTCCTTTTGGAGATGAAAGCCCTTGGTGAGTGTACTAAGAACGCAAAAGGAAATTTTCAAGATAGGTCAAGTTTCTGAGATTTGGTTTGGCCAAAATATCCTTGAAAAAAATTTCAAGTCAAAATCCGGGGGTGGATTTTCACCGTAGACATATGGTCTAGTGGACTTTTTTGCTCAGTACAATCCCAAGAATCACAAACTCCAGGTGCCCACTATCACTTTTTTCCTTCCATACAAATCGCCCCGGCCTAGACCCTCAGCCTGTGTGAATTGAAACACTTTTTTCCAAAAAAAAAATACTTATTTATTTAGGGGATTTTCAACATTTTGGAGGAAGGTATCTAAAAGAATGGACAGACATATTCCATTTAGGAAGCCGGTCTTGTTGTGGGAGTCATTCCTCTCGATATATATCCAACTTTCATTTCAGTAGGTCACCATATAATTTAGAGCTTTTGGACTATTATATCAGGATACATGAACTTGCCTACGAAAAACATAATATCGCTGTAAACAGGTCCAGTAGGAGTACCTTCGGTAAAAATTTCCAAAGGATCCACGAACAATTGTTGAACATTTGTGTGGGTGGAACCCCGAGAAGTGGACCGATAGGGCCTACTTTTGAACATAAACTAAGTTTGAATAAAATATTTCGAGATCAAAAGTTTGGACCAAATCGGTTCCTCCGTTTATGAGACATTGCGCGTACCATTTTAGCGAATATTTTCGAACTTTGGGGGAGGTACCGGAGGAGTGAACCAAAAAGCACCACTTTCGAATTTCGTATTATATTCGAAGAAATATTACGATATGCAAAGTGTGTACTAACGCAGTATTCGGTTCGTGAGTTGACGTAAACCTCATGCTGGCCGTATGGTTTTTTTTTTAATTTTTTCGGGCCATTTTCTCAAGAAGTATAGACTTGCCACTGAAAAAAATTGTAGCATTGTAATAAGAGCCTTGAGTGCAAGATGGGGCAAGAAAAATTAAAACTATTTGAGAGGAGGTCTTAAACTGCACTTTTCCAAAATTTTGTGTGGGATGTACCCGAAGGAGTCGACCGATATAATCCATATTTGAACTTGATCTCCGCCTCGTAGAAATATTACGATGTGCAAAGTATGTATCAAATCGGTTACAGCCATCAAGAGTTATCGTGCGCACAATATTAGCGAAAAGTTTTGAATTTTTTTTGTGGGGGAGGTATCCGAAGGAGTAAACTGATATGGTCCATCTTAGAACTTGTTTTAATCTTGCACAAAATATTACGACTGCGAAATTGTAGATCGACCATTTCGATTTTATAAAGAGTTAAAATCCTTCAAAGTACCAACAAGTAAAAAAGTATCAGTCGGCTTTGCCAACAGAGATATACCCTCAGCCTGTGTATATTGAAACAATTTTTTCCCAAAATACGTATGTGTTTAGGGGGTTTTAAAAATTTTGGGAGTTTGAACCAACAAAAGTGTTGATAAGGATTAAAGATGAAAAGTTTTGCGAAGGAGCTACTAAAAGGAATAGATCGACATTGACCGTTATGGAAGTGGATCTCCAGCCACAACATATGGTGCCATAGGGGGTTTTTACACTATACGGGATCAAGAACTATGGACTTGCCCCTAAAAAACTTTTACCATCGTAATTGATTCGCTGCCTCAATTACGATGGTAAAAGTTTTTTAGGGGCAAGTCCATAGTTCTTGATCCCGTATAGTGTAAAAACCCCCTATGGCAAGTTGCTTCAACAAAAATCAAAGTGATTCGAGAGCAGGTCTTAATGTGAACTTATCCGAAATTTTGTGTGGGAGGTACCGGATGGAGTGGACAAATATAGTCCATATTTGAACCTGATCTATATCTGGTAGATATATTAGGATGTGTAAGGTATATACCAAATCGGCCACTTCCTTCAAGAGTTACCGTACGAACAATTTTTCCGAACATTTTTGAACTTTTGTGGGGGGGTAACTGAAGGAGTGGACCGATATGGCTTATCTTCAAACCTAAACTATGTTTGGACAAAATATTACTAAGGCCATATTTTGGACCGAATCGGCAGATCCGTTCGAGAGTTATCTTGCGCTCCAACCACCTCACAAGGTGTCATAGGGGTTTTTTTTGCAACTTTCATGCTATTTTTTCAGGAAGTATGGACTTGCCCCTGATAAAACTTGTACCGTCGTATGGAGGGCAGTGAATACAAGTTGCTAAAACAAAAATCAAAGCGATTCGGGAGATGGCCCTAAACTGAACTTTTCCGAAATTTTGTGTGGGAAGTACCCGATGGAGTGGACCTATTGAGACTATATTGGAACCTCATATTACTCTGGTAGAAAGTTTTCCCTGTACAAAGTATGGACCAAATCGGCCACTCCCTTTAAGAGTTATCATGCGCACAAACTCTCCGAACATTTTCGAACTTTTGTGGGGGAGGTACCGGAAGGAGTGGACCGATGTAGCTCATCTTCGAACTTAAACTAAGTGTGGGCAAAATATTACGAAAGACAAAATTTGAACCGAATTGGTTCATCTGTTCGAGAGTTATAGTGCGCTCCAGCCAGCAGGACAGACAGACAGATGGACGGACGGACATGGCTAGATCGACTCAAAATTGTCTGAAACACCTTTCGTCCAAACATACTTGGGGTCTTAAACCATTATTTCGATGAGGCACATTTTCATAGTATCAAAGTGTATATACCTTCCTTTGCCTAAAGGCTGAGGGTAAAAAATGGCTGGAAGTTGGTTTTTGGACTTCTTTGGGGGTACAAAAATTCCGAATTTGCAACTAAGTAGGTGGGGTTCTATTAAGCCATTTTGGTTCGATAACGTTGTAAAATCCTCCAAAATACCGAATATCAACAAGCAAGAACTGCGTTAAGTTCGGCCAGGTCGAATTTGTTATACCCTCCACCACGAGTTGTATTAAAGTAAAATGGAAAAATTAGTTTCCATTCGTTTATGAAAAATGCTTTATACGAAATTTCAGCAAGTTCGATAAAACAATGTGGCTACCCTTCAAAATACCGAAATTCGGGAGGTATCGTTCTATGGGGTCTATATAAAGGTGTGGACCAATACCGACACATTTCTTGAAGAAAGTTGTATACCCCAACGATGACTAAATACCTCATTTCAGCCATTTCTGAGGAATATTGAGGCTACACCATTCAAAACACCGAAAATCCGGAGATACGTTCTATGGTGGCAATACTAAGGCGTGAACTTGTACCGCCAAGTTTCTGGGGGAAAGTTTTATACCCCCACGAAGACTAAGTAACAAATTTCAACCATTTCTGTATGAGGTTTTTAAATACCGAAAATCGGGTGGTACCGTTCTATGGAGGCTATATCAAAACACGGACAGATATGCCCGTTTGCAATACGAAACATCCTAGGAGTAATAGAAACTTCTATATCAAATTACAAAGCTCTATCCTAAAAATTGCGAGCTGTATCTTGATTTCAACAGACGGACGGACAGACTGACATGGATATATCCACTTAGAATTTTACCCAAATCAAGAATATACATATTTATAGGGTCTCCGATGAATATTTGGATGTGTTATGGTGAAGGGTAAGCAAATGGCTGGAATTTGGTCTTGGTTGAGGGCACGGTGCGTAACATTTTGAGTCATGGTTTATTTTCCATATTCTGATAGCGCAGCGTTGTTTCCTATCTCATGAACTTTCGCGGTTGTAGGCCTCCAAATTTTTGTGGCTTCGATGTCTTCCAAGCCATTAAAAAAATGTATTTAGTCCATATTTACATTCGGCCATTTTCCTTGCGGCAATTGTCAGTTTATCTGTGAGAGAGGGTGTTGAGAGGCAAAGGGTTACCATATACCTCATCTCTCTCTCCGTCAAAATAACAATTGCCGCAAGAAAAATTGCCTAATATAAATATGGACTTTCTCTTAGAGGCAATTTTGTAGCACTTGTTTTAGCCAACCACACAACTTTAAATACCCTTCAAACATAGCTTATAAGTATTATATTTTGTGTTTTTTTTCAACTTATTTATTCACGAACTGTTTATAAATCTCACCCTAAGCCTTTGTCTTCTTCTCTCTTTCCCCCGCAGATATTTAAAATGTCCACATACATGGTAAGTAAGCTAAAATTTAAACATTTTTCAATACGTTTCGACATGTTATTCCTGTGCGTATAACATTAATGTGTGTGTTTGTGTTCGATTTTAACAATTTGTCACCTTTTTTATGTGGTCGGCATTATAAATGGCCTAGGCATATGTCAGCATCGAACACCAAAAACAATATTTCACACTAAAATCATTTAGGTGCAAAAATTTTTCAAAAATTTTTAACATTTTCAATTGGAAGTGGCTTAAACGAGATATAATAAATTATGGTCTCTAATGCCGAACAAAAACAAAACAAAAAGAACAAAAAAAAAAACACATTTATGCCGCATTATACAAAATCGATTCAGTATCCTCTGTTTATTATGCCGAGCATCCAGTCAGAATTTTACATCGCATAGTTTGTTCAACGCCAGCGACTTTTGCTGTCTGATTAATGATGACGTATAGGCGCGTTTATCCTTTCATAAGCTATGCGTGCCTGTTGTGTTGGGATACTTGTGTGGCCTGGCTGCCGGAAAGCAACAACTTGGTTTATGATTTACTAGCAAAATGCCCGCTACTTCGTAAGCGGAGAAGGAATAATATAGAAATAAACAATATTTAATATGGAGAACACTGAAAATATTGATGTACTAATACCTATTTGAATTGATATTTAATTTCTTTCAAGTACTGCTCGTATACGTTTTGTTCGAATTTCAAAAAAAGACCTCTACACTTCAACAGCGCCTACATTTTAAATTCCAGTCCATGTTTTATTAGAACAGTATGGGTATTTTGAAAATTTTATCCACATTTTCCAACCGAATTTTCGAATTTGTGGTATCAAAATGTAGAAAACCATTATTCAGAAGATGTTACCCTATATAACAGTTACTTTTTGAGACATTTTATTTTAGGCATTTTTTTCTCAGGATGTAAAAACCTTCTTGTAAAACAGTAGCCGCATAGATCTACCTTTTCAAATGAACAATTTTGTTGAAAAGGTACGTATGACTTTTTGATTTCAGTACATTATTTAGAAACCGAATTCGTGTTAACCTAGAAACAATAGTACATTATTCAGTAAAATTTTTAAAATCCAGGACCTTAGCTCCAATATTACAGTTTTAGCTCTACTTGTTCACCCAATGTCAATGGTATTACATATAGAAACCTTTCATACACTTAATGGCAGATTTAAATAAACATTCTGATCCAATCTCAACAGGTATCTTCATAACAATTTTAATTTTTCGATTTACCCAGTACCAGTGCTTCAATATTTAGTATTATTTAATACATCTAGTACACTTATTGTACTACCACCTTTAACAATGAACCTGACAAATTTCAGAATTTCACTTCTATTCCTTAGCCCAATACCAAATTTATTGCAATTTTGTACTTTTCACACCCTAATTATATAATTCCAGCTTCATTGCTACACCCAATGTCAAATTTAATACCATTTTGTACATTTGGTACTTCTCAATAAATCATCCAGCCCTCAGCCTAATTTTAGAATTTGTATGCATTTCACAAAATCCGTATCTAAACACCAACACAATCCCTCATACAACAATTCGAAATTCCACCTATATCCCATCATGCAACACCAAACTGGTACCAAATTTAGTACTTATAGTATGTATAACTTTCAAAAATTTCTTCCTCTTAACCACAACTATATCCCAACCGCTATTTAGTATTTTTCGTATACATTAGTACGAATTTCTTTTTATAGAAGAAGATCTTTAAGTCTCCATATAGGATGAAGGCTGTAAGTCTTCTACAGTTCTATATGTCTTTAGGCCGTCTTATGGAAATCTGTACTATTAGTACGTTTTCTCATAAGTCAATAGAAAGTATTGTAGATCATCTTATAGAAGACCTGTCGGTTTTTTTGGAAGATCTATACGCCTTCTTATAGAAGAACTGTAGACCTTCTTATAATACTAATATTTTATGAGAAGATGTACAGGTCTTCTATAAGAAGAGGTTTTCTAATAGAAAATTAGTAGATTTTCCTATAGAGGATCAATAGGTCTACTTTCTTATGGAAGATTAGTGCGACTTGTTATAGATGACAAGTATGATTTCTAATAAAAGTACAGTTTGTCCTATTTTATGTTAGGTTTGAAGGTAAGTATGTCTTTTCTTTGTAGAAACCCGGTAAATATTGTTAAAGTGAGCTATTGGGTCTTTTTACCGTAGACCGTTACCTAGCGTTTATAAATGCCAGTGACAGTTAAAAATTCAATACATACACAATATTTTACTACTACAATTACATTTTTTGAATTATAGACTCCACTACTATACTAATACGGAATTTCACAATTTCAGCTCTACCCCTTTACACAATAAAAAATTGGACCAAATTCTGTGCCATTTAGTAATTTTCGTACACTTATTGTACGTATATCCGCAACTACATCCATATCTCAGCCCTACACACCAACTGCGGTTACAATACCAAATTTCCGAATTCCACCTCTATTCATAATTAATACTTTTCGTATGAAAGTACGAATTTCAATAACTATCTATAACAGTAATTGCGAATTTCAGGATTCCACCTCTATCCGTCCATCCAAATCTAAATTGTATCAAATTTCGTACCATTTATTACTTTTCGTACCCATAAGTACGAATTTCCAAAACTTCCTCAATCCCACACTCGAAATTTCAGGATTCCAGCTGTGTTCGTTCACCCAAATATAAATTGTACCAAATTTAGTACCATTTAGTACTTTCCGTACCCATAAGTACGAATTTCCAAAACTACCTCAATGCTACACTCCATAAGTAATCTTAATTATACATTTCAGGATTCCAGCTCTATCTGTTCACCCAAATCGAAAAAGTAACAAACTTAGTACCATTTAGTACTTTCCGTACCCATCAGTACGAATTTCCAAGACTAAGTCAATCCTAAAGTCCAACAGTAATCTTCATTCCAAATTTCTGGATTCAGGATTCCAAATTTAGTACTTATCGTACCCATTAGTACGAATTTCTAAAACTTCCTCAATCCTACACTTCAACAGTAACCTTAACTCGAAATTTCAGGATTCCAGCTGTCTCCGTTCACCCAAATCCAAAATGTACCAAACTTAGTACCATTTAGTACTTTCCGTACCCATCAGTACGAATTTCCGAAACTACCTCAATCCTGCACTCCATAAGTAATCTTAATTCCAAATTTCAGGATTACAGCTCTATCCGTCCACCTAAATTTCAATTGTACCAAATTTAGTACCATTTAGTACTTTCCGTACCCATAAGTACGAATTTCCAAGACTAAGTCCATCCTACAGTCCAACAGTAATCTTAATTCCAAATTTCAGGATCCCAGCTCTATTCGTTCCCCCAAATTCAAAAATTTAGTACTTTTCGTACCCATAAGTACGAATTTCCAAAACTTCCTCAATCCTACACTCCAACAGTAGCCTTAATTCGAAATTTCAGGATTCCAACTCTATCCGTTCGCCCAAATATAAATTGAACCAAATTTAGTACATTTAGTACTTTCCGTACATATAAGTATGAATTTCCAAAACTACCTCAATCCTACACTCCATCAGTAACCTTAATTCGAAATTTCAGGATTCCAACTCTATCCGTTCAACTAAATTTAAATTGTACCAAATTTAGTACCATTTAGTACTTTCCGTACCCATAACCAAGAATTCCCAAAACTACCTCAATCCTTCACTCCAAAAGTAATTAAATTCTAAATTTCAGGATTCCAGCTCTATCTTTTCACCCAAATCCAATTTGTACCAAATTTAGTACCTTTTACTACTTTTCGTACCCATAAGTAAGAATTTCCAAAACTACCTCAATCCTTCACTCCATCAGTAATCTTAATTCAAAATTTCAGGTTTCCGTGTCTATCTAAATCTAAATTGTACAAAATTTGGTACCATTTAGTACTTTTCGTACACATAAGTTTGAATTTCCAAAACTACCCCCATATCTTAATCGTACACTTCAAGGGTAATCTAAATTCCAAATTTCAGGTTTTCAGATCTCTCCGTTCACCCAAATCCAAATTGTACCAAATTTAGTACCATTTAGTACTACTCGTACACATAAGTACGAACTTCCAAAATCATTTCCCTATATCAACACCACTTCCCAACCTTGATTCCCATACCAACTTTGAAGATTTTAGCTATATCCGCTCAAAATATACAATTGGTACCAAATTTAGTAACTTTTGGTACACTTATAGGTCGAATTTCCAAAAACCCTTTGGTACACCTTTCTAACTCTCCATCAGTTACCCTCATCCCAAATTTCAGAATTCTAGCTGTTCCCGTTTGCCTAATACAAAGGGTACCATATTTAGTACCTTTTAGTACTTTTCGTACCCTTCTAGGTCGAATTTCCAAAAACCCAGCCTTATCTCACCTCTACACACCGACAGCAACCCACAGTCAAAATTTCAGCTTTCTAGCTTCAGCGGTTTCGTCTGGGCGATGATATGTCAGTCACTCACTCAGTCACTCAGTCACTCACTAAGCTCTTTTATATATATAGATTATTTATTATTTATTATTTATTATTTATTATTTACTCTTTATTATTTATGATTTATTATTTACTATTTATTATAATTTCCGGATTCCAGCGCCATCTCTCCATCAAAATGCAATTTATACCAAATTTAGTATTTTCCGTACTTAAAAGTACGAATTTCAGTAACCATAATTCGAAATTTCAGGATTCCACCTCTATCCGTTCACCCAAATATAAATTGTACCAAATTTAGTACATTTAGTACTTGCCGTACCCATAAGTATGAATTTCCAAAACTATCTTAATCCTACACTTCATCAGTAACCTTAATTCCAAATTTCAGGATTCCAATTCTATCCGTTCACCCAAAAATAAATTGTACCAAATTTAGTACATTTAGTACTTTCCGTTCCCATAAGTATGAATTTCCAAAACTACCTCAATCCTACACTCCATCAGAAAACTTAATTCGTAATTTCAGGATTCCAACTCTATCCGTTCAACTATATTTAAATTGTACCAAATTTAGTACCATTTAGTATTTTCAGCACCCATAAGTATAAATTTCCAAGACTAACTTAATTCTACACTCCAAAAGTAATTAAATTCCAAATTTCAGAATTCGAGCTCTATCCGTTCACCCAAATCCAATTTGTACCAAATTTAGTACCGTTTACTACTTTTTGTACCCATAAGTAAGAATTTCCAAAACTACCTCAATCCTTTACTCCATCAGTAATCTTAATTCCAAATTTCAGGTTTCCATGTCTATGTAAATCCAAATTGTACCAAATTTGGTACAATTTAGTACTTTTCGTACACATAAGTATGAATTTCAAAAAGTACACCCATATCTCAATCGTACGCTTCAACGGTAATCTAAATTCAAAGTTTCAGGTTTTCAGCTCTATCCGTTCACCCAAATCCAAATTGTACCAAATTTAGTACCATTTAGTACTTCTCGTACACATAAGTACGAACTTCCAAAATCATTTCTTTATATCAACACCACTTCCCAACCTTGATTCCCATACCAAATATGAAGATTGTAGCTATATCCGCTCAAAATATACAATTGGTACTAAATTTAGTAAGTTTTCGTACACTTATAGGTCGAATTTTCAAAAGCCCTTTGGTACATCTTTCTAACTCTCCATCAGTTACCCTCATTCCAAATTTCAGAATTCTAGCTCTTCCCGTTTGTCTAATACAAAGGGTACCCTATTTAGTACCTTTTAGTACTTTTCGTACCCTTCTAGGTCGAATTTCCAAAAACCCAGCCTTATCTCACCCCTACACACCGACAGCAACCCACAGTCAAAATTTCAGCTTTCTAGCTTCAGCGGTTTCGTCTGGGCGATGATATGTCAGTCACTCACTCAGTCACTCAGTCACTCACTAAGCTCTTTTATATATATAGATTACAGTTTAAAAAAAAAGTATGCATCGCTGTATGTATGTTTATGTGTGAATAACGTGGTGTATGTGTGTATGTTGATGTATGAATAATTTAACAAAGCTTGTGTGCGAAATTGCTTAATATATTTACCAACTGTTGGTTAACTGTAGCGTGTTGTTGGACAAGGGTGAATTTTTGTAACACAATACCTAATATTTCTTTGTCCGTAAGTATTTTTGTTAGTGACATGCATGTATAAAAAATGTGACTAAAAATATTTTTTTTTTTGTTGGGATTTAACATAACGTTTAAATTGCATATGCGACACACATATTGCTCAACTTTTTGGGAATATGCAAATTTTGGTGCAAGGCATTCATAAACAAGTAAAAATGCGTTATCTTCTGGGAACTCCAAATACCTAATTATACCCTATTCCACAATGTGGGAAGGATATTTATTACACTGTGCCACAAATTGGAACTCAAGGTCTGTGCGGTATTGGTAGGTAGACATACCTATTGGTTATTAGTCCGGTTAAAATAGACATGCGTATAATGGGGAAATAGCAAAAATTCCCACAAAGCTGAATTTTGGTGGAAAGCTAGGGTTAGCCATTAGAAGCAACGTCCTAAAAGTCCCCATCGATCCCATGTGTGCAAAACAAGTTATTGGGGGTCAAAGGTCATTTTTGGAGGCATTATTCAGTTTTTTTAATTTTTCTCAAAAACGGTAAGACTTAGCAAAAGCCGGCTAAAGTAAAAGTTGTAGATTCAATAATTGTCTACAAGAGTGGTTTTATGATTCTTAAAAAAGACTTACCATTTTCGAGATATCGCGATCTAAAGGTCAAATAAAGAATTAGCCGCGTAAGTTCATTATGAGGAGAACCGGTTAAAGTAACGACACTATGTGTTAGATACTTCCGTAAGCTTTCAAACGATATCCACTTTGCAGTAATCGGTTCAGTATAACCGGGTCTAACCCGGTTTTTAAATTTGGCCTTTCGGGTCGAATAACCGGCGAACCGGATCCGCAACCGTTGAAAATTACACATTTCCGTAATCAGCGCAACAAACCCTACCTTTGGACAAAACTTGAAAAAAATCGGAGAGTTTTCGTTGGGGTCGTTCCCGTTGGGCTTTCGATTATACATGTGGGTTAAATTGGCTATTTTCGCATAAAATGACTCTAACATTGAATAACTCTACTAAACGCGCTCCGATTTTGTTGGATTTTTTTTAGAAGATAGCTATAATTTCGCTCTTCAAGAATATATATAGTTTTTGGGGGACAGACCCGATTACTTCGCTTATTTTAGCCGGTTCGTCTGAATATGTGCATATTTCCCTTATAAGTGCATAAAAATCATGTGTTTTTTAGAACAGCTATATCTCAAGAATGGTTCCTCCTAGGAAAAAAATTATAAAAGTCAAACTTGTAGATAATTTTCCTGTCTACAATATTTACTTTAGTCACTTTTTGATTAGATCAACCGTTTTCAAAAAATAAATCCGAAAACCTAAAAACCCCTTAAAATTTGACCTTTGACCCCGAATATTTTTTTTGCACACATGGGATCGATGGGAACTTTTAGGACATTGCTTCTAATGGCAAACCCTAGCTCTCCACCAAAATTCAGCTCTGTGGGAATTTTTGCTATTTCAATGTCTATTTTGACCGGACTATTATCGATTATATTGACATCTGGCATGTATCTGAAATATTTACCATATATAGCTCCCGATATGCTGAACACGTTAATGAAAAATTTTCTTGGAGAATAGATCCGGTTATCTAATATTTTGAACCGGATATAGCGATATAAAACCCGGATTTTGTACCGATTTTAAGTAACCGATTAAGGTTATATGTATACCGTTAGAAAGTTAATAAAATTGCCAATCAGGGGAAATTAATTTTTTGACAGCATCTTACCTGAGTTCGGTGCTAAAACAATAAACCCGTATTCTTGAACCGTTTTTAAGGAAAAATATCACTGCGCGTAAATATGAAGATCAAAGCTTGGTGGGTGAAATATTCATTCTGCCGATGAAAGTGGATGAACCCGGAAGGACAATTATGTCGTAGGTCAAATTTCTGAGTTATAGCGAAATGGAATTTATGTTACGGGTTTATTGTCGTGTTCATAAAGTTCATCAAGAATGTATGCATCACGCCATAACTCAGAAGTTTGACCTATGGCATAACTGTCCTTCCGGATTCATAATATTAACTTCATCCACTTTCATCGGCAAGCTATATCGGGAGCTATATATGGTAAATATTTCAGATAGATCCCAGATGTCAATATAAGCGATAACCAATAGGTATGTCTACCTACCAATACATAACAAATAACGAATATACAGGAAAACAAAACATAGTTTTTTTCTGAACAAAAACCGGGTAAATGTTAAAAAAGACAATGAAAACGTGACAATATCGATTAGTTGTCAATGAGAACCTTACCTAAAATTCTCTGAGCAATATTTTTGTGGAATATTTGGGTGCTGTAAAATCTCATCTTGTGCTACTTTTACTACGGTTCAAGAAAAAAGGACGAAAAGGACATGAAAGGAATTGAGTTAGAAGAATGAAATGTTCTACAAAAAGATTCGCTATTCGATTTGACTGAGGACATGTAATCTCAAAACGCAGCTACAATAACGGTAAACAGATATATAAAGCTATTTTCTCAAGCATCATAGGCGAAAATTCAAAAAATTCATCGCGCGATATCTCAGAAACTTGACCTATGGGGAGAATTTCCTTTTGGGTTCTTAATATACTCACTAAGGGCTTTCATCTCCAAAAGTAATTTTTCACCGCACAGAAACCTTGTTGCACAGTGTTATAAGTTTGTTTTGCTAAAAATGCATTTAACACCGCGAAATATTCGTCGTAGACACTCAATGTTATATATCATTTTTCATATCTCGACGAGATAAAGCGATATAGCGATGTGTGCCCGTCCGTCCGTCCGTCTGTCCATTATAAATTGTAATCAAACTCCAGGCCGCAAATATGGACCCATCGTCACGAAACTTGGTATGGAGGTAGGTTTCACATCAGAATAGATCGCTATTGTTATTGGTGATAATCGTGAAATATTTAGGGGGTAAAATAAACCAAAAACAAAATTTGTATCCGCATTTTTTTGTAGTTAGCAATCCTAGTCCCATCAGCGCCAAATTTTAAATAAGGTGTGAGCTTATGACAGGAACGTAGCACGCAATTTTACAATATGATCAGACCGAAACTTTTGTGTGAAAATTGGATTAAATTTTAATATATATCTTATATATTTATTCCTGGACGACACATTCCGCCCACGTGAGTTATTTTTGAAAGACGATATCTCGACCTTTTCATAGAAGTCAATTATGTTGATGTACGTGCCCAGATAACAGAGTTACAGCCTAGTTTAATTGTGTGTATATTTTAGCACCGTTTTAATTGTGTGTATAGTAACCATAACCGAGTTCACAGTTATACATAGTTTAATACTGACAAATTTTTACACGAGGTAAGAATTTTGGTCAAGGACGATGCCAACAATTTTGGATAATGAGCGGATAATTCTTAGCGGGTGAAATTTTGTGGGAATTATATCCAAATTCAATTCTTGGTCTATATATCGGTCTATATACCTAACATATACGTGTTTTTTTTATTTTTGTGATTTTCTACATAGAACTGTAGCAATCATGATAGAACAGTTTTCAAATCATAAAAGAAGGATTTCGAGGTTTTTAAATTGTTACAAATTACAATGCTGTACGGGGTCTTGAAGTTTTTGTGATACCTTTGGTAAAAAGTGATGTAAAAGTATCTCGAAATATTGGCCTTTTTTCATCGATCGATTCGATAAAGATCACGGAAAACTATTTCTAAAACTCTTTTAATATTTGTTCATACCCTCAACATTTAGGCCAACGAGGTTATCGAAATGATGATTATAGACCCCAAGTATGTTTGGACGAAATCCATTTCAGACAATTTGGAGTCGATTTACCCATGTCCGTCCGTCTGCCTGGCTGGCTGGTGCGCACGATAACTCTCGAAGAATTAACCTATTTGGTTCAAATTTTAGGTCTCGTAAATTTTGTCTAAACTTAGTTTAAGTTCGGTCTACTCCTTCCGTTAGTTACCCCCACAAAAGTTCAAAATTAAGATTATTCGCGCCATAGTTCCAGAAGGGACTAACTGATATGTTCCAAAGTAGGGATGTGAAAATATTACTTCCATGCATATCGGCCTTTTTATAGAAAATTTACTTCTGTTGAAACTGAGGTATGTGGTATTGTAACTCGCGAATTGTTGTAATATACCATAACTTTTGAACGCATTTAGGTAAAATAAACTGTTTTAGCACGATTCACCGATGAATTTCTTAAAATTATAATTTGAGCTGAAGCTGTGGTCATATTAATGTAAAAAAATAGGAAAAAATCGTTGACGGAAACGAGTTGTTTTAAGTCAATTAGTGGCTTTACAATACAATGTAGAGTATAATGTTCAAAGAAGAAGTTAAAGAATACACTTCAGAGATGAAGTTTCTAATGTATGATTTTTAATATAACCACTGCATCAATCTAAAATGGATGCTGACATTTTGAAGACTGAAAAATTGGGTTTTTTGAACTTTTGCTCTAATCGGGACGCGCAATTGTACTCGTTTAAAAACTGATTATGAGTTTGTAGTACTCGCGATTACGCATTTTTTGATGTATAACGCGGGCGTGTAGCCCTCAAAGCTTCTCAACAATCTCAGCTTAAAGTCGAAATTTTTGTGCGTAAATTATTTTAAAAAACCTGTTTCTTGATTCAAAATTTGCAACTGTCATTAAATAGTCGGTGAAACCCGCGTGAACTTAGTTTTTTTACGTTCTGAATCTAATAAGCGGTGACGCGTCCAAATCCGTCCACTAGATCGGCGGAAATGATACCCCTCAAATTTCGAAAATCTGCAAAAAATGTTTCTGAAAATTGCGCGCATTGAAACGCGTTTTGGAAGTGTAATTTTTACTGAAATAAATAGAGCTATATGCCTGTTTAAAATGTGCGAAAACATATATTTCAAAACTATCGCAAATCCGGAGATACAATTGATTTTTTCTAAAAATTATGTGCGATGCTACATCCACGGTTCTTGATGGATCGCAATGAAACGACATCAAATTATGTATTTTTTAAAGGTTATCATCGAAATCGGATGCGCATAAAATGTAAATGAACTTCGTGGAAATTATGACCGTCTAACTGTATTTTGCGCTCTAATATGCAACAGACGCTACATCGTGGGTGCCAAATAGAATTTCACAAACCGTACACCAAATAAAAGGGATTGATTCGCTGTGTTCGGATGCGCATCATGTCATTTTCACTATTACGCGGTTTATATGCGTTTCAAATATTGTAATATTCAATATAACATTATTAAAATGTTATGCCACAATTAGAATTCTTTGTGATTTAATATAATTCTTTAGAAATATTCGCCAATAGGAAAACTATAAGCGAAAAATTTGTTGGAACGGAATATCTTCATTATTGCGTGAAATTTGGACGAAAATGACGAAGAACTCAAACATTTTTTCTTCAACCTTTCCTATAACACCAAAAAAAAAAAAAAAATAAATTTTAGAATAACATGATTTTTATTTTTTTTTGTCCTATTTTTTTTATTTTTGCAAATAACACGAATACTATAGCTCAAAACTTCACGACTTAGGTTTCATTTTATTCCTCACAATGTCTGGATGCTGCTATAATTTTTTTATATATATTTTTTGTAAGTATAAGCGCTATTGTTTCGAAAATATGTTTGTAAATACGTATTTGACAAATTTAATTTTTCTTGAATCCTTTGAAACTTTTCGATTTTTTTTTGCGTAATCGCAAAGGGTGCGAATTCAGTTAACGATAATAGGATATAACAGCTTACTATATTAAGCCGCGATTTTTTTTAGAATTTTTATACCTTACACCACTATGTGGGGAGGGTATTATATGTTGGTTTGGCCAAAAAGTTTGTAACGCATCGAAATAATGGTCGTAGACCATGTGTGTCCGCCGGTCCGTCCGTCCGTCTGCCCATCTAAACATTGTAATCACGCTACAGGTCGCAATTTTGATCGGATCGTCACGAAATTTGGTGTTGGTCGGGTAATATTTAGGGGTCGGAATGGGCAAAAAACGTATGTGGATAAAAAGACAACGTTTTTTTTCAAAAGCGAATATCTCAGCTTCAAATCAAAGTAGAATATATCACCTTTCTAATGATGTAAAGTAGGTTCTCGTAGGTGATCAAACAACGAAGATATCACAATAGTAGCAAATAAAACCCAAATTTTTATTTTTTCGATTTTAATAATAACGACGAATATCACAGCTTCGGTTGGGGAACTTCCAAAAACACAGTCTGACTATGAAAGTAGAAAATCCCATCATTACAATGATGTAAAGCAGGTTGGCGTAGGTATCCAAATAACGGAGATATCGCAATAGTCGGTAATACATCCAATTTTTCTGTTTTTTTTTTTTTTTTTGGAAATCACGCTACAGGTCGCAATTTTGATCGGACCGTCACGAAAATTTTAGGGTTAATGGGGGTCGCGCAGATGAAGAAGTCTATGATTTTGGTGATGGTCGCATAATATTTAGGGGTCGTAATGGGCAAAAAACTTATTTGCATAAAAAAACAACGTTTTTTCCATAGCGAATGTCTCAGCTTCTATATGGGGTATACCAAAAGCAAATCCTGACAATGAAAGTAGAAGATATCACCATTCTAATGATGTAAAGTAGGTTATCGTACTCGTAGGTGATCAAACAACGAAAATATCACAATAGTCGCAAATTAAACCCAAGTTTTCATTTTTGCGATTTAAGTTATAATGACGAATATCACAGCTTTGGTTCGATACTTTCCAAAAGCAAAGCCTTAATATTAAAGTAGAAGATCCCATCTTTACAATGATGCAAACTAGGTCGGCGTAGGTGACCAAATAACGGAGATATTGCAATATTCTATAGTACATCCCATTTTCCATTTTTTTTTTTTTGGAAATCACGCTACTGGGCGCAATTTTGATCGGATCGTCACGAAATTTCGAGAGTTAATGAGGGTCTCACAGAGGAAGAAGCCTATTGATTTTGATGATGGTCGGATAATATTTAGAGGTCGGAATGAGCAAAAACTTTATTTGGAGAAAAAGTCAACATTTTATTCCAAAGCAAATATCTCAGCGCCTATAAGGGGTCAAAAAAGCAAAACCTGGCAATGAAAGTATAAAATATCACCTTTACAACAATGTAACGTAGGTTGTCGTAGGTGGTCTAACAACGAAGATATCGCAATAGTAGCTAATAAAACCCAACTTCTCATTTTTGCGATTTTAATAATAATGACGGATATCACACCTTTGGTTGGGGACCTTCTAAAGCCTGACTAAGAAAGTAGAAAATCCCATCTTTGAAATTATGCAAAGTAGGTTGGCCTAGGTAGTCAAATAATAGAGATATCGCAATAGTCGTTAATGCATCCCGTTTTTTTTCACTTCTTCGGAATTTTGATCGGATCATCACGATCACAGAGTTAGAAGCCTATTGATGTTGGTGATGTCAAATATAAAATTAAATATTAATTATTTTGGTTCAGTTCGTCTTAAATCATTTGGTATAAAAGCCAGATAGGTCAAAACTTTCGTATCTCCATAAAAGAAATGTTTTCGAGTGTAAAGATTATTCACAGAGTTAGTGGTGTAGGGTATCACATAGTCGGCCCCGTACCGACTATAGCCTTTTCTAACTTGTTTCTAATTAGGATAATTAAAACGGTCATATCTTTTGCGCGCAACGATCAAAGTTGGTAACGAAAACAGATTTGGAATGACGATTTTTTTCTTAATCTATGTACCAAAAATCATAGATGTAGTATCAAATTTTTTTTTTTTTTATTTTTTTGAAATGGTTGCAGTTTTACTTGGCAATTTTTGTATTCTTCCTTGGTCGATTCGAGCTTACTAACGTTTGTTTACATCGCATTTTCGATACTTGAAGATCCAGTTGACTTTTGTTTTGAGATGCAAAATTATTTTAACTGCAATAAATGGGAAAAATAAGCGATTCTTGCCGTCGAAGTGGCGTTGGAGAACCCTCCAGGCTTTTTTGACGTTGAAATTTGCGCCCAATTTATGAAACTTCTTAAAAACTGAATTTAGTTTTTTGATTGATACTCTTTTCATGCAATCTGAAATGATCCTTGCCTCTGACAACAAAAGATTCACCTCCTCTCCCACGTTAAAAATGTGTTTCTTAAAACTGCTTTAAAGTGTTGAACAAATCTGCATTTTGAAAATAATTCGCGGACAACATCTAAACTAAATTATTCGTTGGACATCGCCGATCTAAAAAAACAACGATTTGTAAAAAGTTTTCCTCAAATTTATACCTGCAAATCCCCAATAATTGCCCTGAACCTATCATTATTTCGCACCAAAAATAAGGGAAAAAATTTTAAAATTTCACAAATTTTTATTTTGTCGCAAAATCAAATAATTGATATATTGATATCGTGGGGAGTGTCCAACTCCATAATACAAAATTATAAAATCCTAAAAAAGTCATCGGAATTATGAAAAAAAGTAGAAATTTACATGTGAACCTATGTTTATTTCGGGCACTGTATAACGACCCACTCTTTTGGGAAAAGTATAGTTTAACAGCTCCTTTCGAACCGTTTTGAATTTGTTTGAAACATGTTCGCCTTGCGGCCCCTTTTACGACAGTGTAATATTTTGGGCAAATCCATACTTCCTGTTACGACGCCAACTAAACTCACCAGTGCCTAAGATAACCCTCGAAGGGAGAAACCGGTTTGGTCTTAATTTTGTACATCGTATTATTTTTTAGAGACTCGGATTACGTCCGAATATGGACTACATCGGAACTCTTCTTCGGGTGCTTCCCACGTGTAAGGACTCGTCTCGAATTGTTTCATTTTTTGTCTTTGTGGCCTTGTTAAGACGGTACAATTTGTTTTCCCAAGGGCATTGTTCTTTGGAAATTGGCCTAAAATTAAAAAAAAAAACTTAGAGATGTTATAAATATTGAGTTTACTTATTTTCTTTGTGTCCCAGGCTGAGGGTATATCTCCGTCGGCATAGCTGACTGATACTTTGCAACTTATTTTAATAACATGTAGCGAAAAAGCCACGATTGGTCACTATAAAATACGGAAAATAATACCTTACGTTTCCAGTAATGACGGCGTATATATGTCAAGCTTTTTGTAGAAAATTAACTTATGTTGAAACTGAGGTATGGGGTATTGTAACTCGCGAACAGTTTTACTATACCATAACTTTTGACCGCATTTCGGCAAAATAAACTGTTTTAGCCCGATTCACCGAGGGGTTTCTTAAAATAATAATTTGAGCGGAAGCTGTGGTCGTACTAATGTAAAAAAATCGGAAAAAATTGTTGAAATAAACGAGTTTCATTATGTTATTTCCCAATTAGTGGTTTTACAGCACAATGTAGAGCTTAATGCTCACAGGAGAAGTTAAAGAGCACACTTCAGAGTTGAAGTTTCTAATGTATGATTTTTTAATATATCCACTGTATCTACCTCAAACGGATGCTGACATTTTGAAACCTGAAAAATGGGTTTTTTTGAATTTTTGCTCTAATCGGGACGCGCAGCTGGGTTTCCCTAAAAGCTTCTTATTTGATTGTAGTACTCGTGATTTCGCATTTTTATACCCTACACCACTATGTGGGGAGGGTATTATAAGTTGGTTTTGGCCAAAAAGTTTGTAACACATCGAAATAATGGTCGTAGACCCATACTTATATATACCAAAATGAATGTCTCGACGAGCTCAGTCGATCTGGCTATGTGTGTCCGTCCGTCAGTCCGTCCGTCCGTCCGTCCGTCCGTCTGTCCGTCTGTCCATCTAAACCTTGTAATCACGCTACAGGTCGCAATTTTGATCGGATCGTCACGAAATTTTGGATGTTGATGGGGGTCCCGGAGGGGAAGAAGCCTATTGATTTTGGTGATAGTCGGATAATATTTAGGGTTCGGAATGGGCAAAAAACTTATGTGGATAAAAAGACAACGTTTTTTTCCAAAGCGAATATCTCAGCTTCTATACGGGGTATACCAAAACCAAAACCTGACAATAAAAGTAGAAAGTATCACCTTTCTAATGATGTAAAGTAGGTTCTCGTAGGTGATCAAACAACGAAGATATCACAATAGTCGCAAATAAAACCCAACATTTCATTTTTGCAATTTTAATTATAATGACGATTATCACAGCTTCGGTTGGGGACTTTCCAAAAGCAAAGCCTGGCAATGAACGGAGATATCGCAATAGTCGGTAATACATCCATTTTTCCACTTTTTTTGAAATCACGCTACAGGTCGCAATTTTAATTGGATCGTCACGAAATTTTGGGTGTTATTGGGGGTCCCTCAGAGGAAAAACCCTTTGATTTTTGATAATGGGTGGATATTATTCAGGGGTCGGAATGTGAAAAAAATATTTGGAAAAAAGACCAACGTTTTATTTCAAAGTTAATATCTCCCTTCTGTAGGAGGTATATCGAAAGCAAAACCTGGCAAGGAAAGTAGAAAATATCACCTTTACAACGATGTGAAGTAGGTTGTCATAGGTGGTCAAACAACAGAGATATCGCAATAGTCGGTAATGCATACCTTTTTCCATTTTTGTGCAATCACACTACGAAATTTTGATCGGATCCTCACGAAATTTTGGGGGTTGATGGGGTTCTAACAGAGAAAGAAGCCTATTGATGGTTGGCATACATCCCACTTTTCCATTTTTTATTTGGATTGTACTGCCGATGCACTTAAATGCGTTTCAAAAAAATTGACCTGTGTTAATGAAGACATTCAGAGCAAAGGCGCTAAGCTATCCCAATTTTAATATTTTGAATTTTATTAGTCAAAAGCTTATGAACGGGGGTAAAGGTGTAGGGTATTACATAGTCGGCCCCGACCCGACTATAGCCTTGGCTCACTTGTTTAATGTATAACATGAGGGTGTGGCCCTCACAGGATCACAGTAATCTGCGCCTAAACACGAAATTTTTGTGCGTAAATTTTTCTCAAAAACCTATTTTTTTGGTTTAAAATTTACAAACGTCATTCGATTTCCGTGGAAACCCGCGTAAATTTAGTTTTTTTACGTTCTGAATCTAGCAAGCCACGACGCGTAAAAATCCACCCACTAGATCGGCGGATATGATACCCCTCAAATTTCGAAAATTTGCAAAAAATTATTTTGGAAATATCGCATATTAAAACGCGTTTTGGATGTGTCTGTTCTACTTAAATAAATAGATCGATACGCGTGTTTAAACTGCGCGAAAACAGATATTTAAAAACTCTCGTAAATCCAGAGATATAATAGATTTTTTCTAAAAATTGAGTGCGATGCTACATCCACGGTTCTTGATGGATCGCATTGAAACGGCATAGAAGGATGTATTTTTTAATGGTGATTATTGAAATCGGTTGCGCATAAAATGTAAATGAACTTCGCGGAAATTATGACCATTTTACTGTATTTTTCACCCTTAAATGCAGCAGATGCTACATCGTGGTCGCCAAATAGAATTTGACAAACTGTACATCAAATAAGAGGGATTGATTCGCTGTGTTGGAAAATCGGATGCGCATCATGTCATTTTCATAATTACGCGGTTTATATCCGTCTCAAATGTTGTAATATTCAATATAACATTATTTTAACGTTATGCCACAATTGGAATTCCTTGTGATTTAATATAAGGTTCTAATAATATTATCCAATAGGAAAACTATAAGCGAAAAATTTGTTACAACGGAATATAATCATTGTGGCGTGAAATTTTGACGAAAATGCCGAGGAACTCAAACATTTTTTCTCCAACTTTTCCTATAAAACCATAAGAAAACAAGTAAGAACAGACTATAGTCGGACGGGGCCGACCATGTGATACCCTATACCACTAAACGCGTCTTCTTGGGATAAAGTTATAAGATGTGCATTAGAAATTTTAACAATTTTCACACAAAAGTTTTGATCAATTTAACCCGCTAAATATTATCCGATCATACCGTTGACTTGCACGCTACTTCTTCATCTCAAACCAAAACTACGTTTAAAATTTCGCGCCGATCGGACTATTATTGCGACCTACAGAGCGGCTACAAAATCGAGCAAAAATTTTGTTTTTGGTCCATTTCATCCCTTTAACATTTCACGATCATCGCCAAAAACTAATCAGTTCTATTCTGGTCCAAACCCGACCTCCATACTAAATTTCGTGACAATCGGTCCATAATTGCGGCCTCTAGCTTGATTACAATTTTTAATGGACGGACAGACGGACGGACGGACGGACGGACACACATCGCTAAATCGCTTTATCTCGTCGAGATATGAAGTTTGGTATACCACATGAGGGGTCTACGACGAATATTTCGCGGCGTTACATGAATTTTTGGGAAAACAAACTTATTATACCCTTTTCCACATTGTGGTATAGGGTATAATAAAATTAGAATAATATGATTTTAATTTTTTCGTAATATTTTCTTCGTATTTTTGCAAATAACATGAATACTGTAGCTCCAACCTTCACAACTTAGGTTTCATTTTATTCCTCAAAATGTCTGGATGCTGTTATAATTTATAATTTTTTATATATTTTTCGTAACTATGAGCGCTATTGTTTCAAAAATATGTTTGTAAATACGAGAAATTATTTAACAAAATTGATTTTTCGCGAATCCATTGAGACTTTGCGATTATTTTTTGCATCATCGCAAAGGGTACTAATTCAGATAACGATAATAGGACATAACAGCTAACTATATAAAGCCGCGATTTTTTTAGATTTTTTTCTAATTATCATAATTAAAACGGTCATATCTTTTGCGCGCAACGATCAAAGTTAGTAACGAAAACAGATTTGGAATGCTGATTTTTTTCTTAATCTATGTACCAAAAATCATTGATGTAGTATCAAAATTTTTTTTGATTTTTTTGAAATGGAAAAGACAATTTTAGAGATTTTTCCTGATATCTATGTATATTCAATGTTTACCTTTTGCCCAATATTATAACCAAAATGTTTGGCAATCCTTTCAATTTAGTTGAATTGTTATAAGAAGGCAAACGCAGCTTTGGAAATTTACTAAATGGTACGACTTAAGTTAAGGCGTGAATAATAATTGTTTCAGAAACTCGCTTATTTTATAACCATTTTTGCAGCATTTTTAAATACTTTTTTTTTCTCCAAAATTAGTAATTTTTAAGATTATAAAACATTCCGACTGAGAATTATCTGTATAGGTCCGCGTTGTGATATAACCGCCGTAGAACGATATCGCCCGATTTTCAGTATTTTTAAAGTTTCAGCCACATCATTCAACCGAAACGGGTGAAATTTGGTTTGAATATACACAATTTGTGGTGGAGGGTATAATAAGAGTTCAAAATCACCCCACCGTGTTCTTTTTAGTAATAAAAACTTGTATTTATCAGTTTGTTTTGGCGACGCTTTATTACTTTCATTATCGTATTTCCCCCATTTCCTAGGAAACGTAGGACCAACGTTTTCAATTTTTATTTTCTTATCTGCTATTCTGTCGTCAATTCCAAGTGATATATTAGATTTTATATCAAAAATTTTTCCAGAATCGTCATTTTATTTGAATTAAACATTAAAAAGCATTCTGCGCTAAATTGGCATATTTCCTTAAAAATGGCAAAAAGTCAAACATCAGAAAAAGTCGCATGAAATCGTTTGAGGGATTACTCTAGACAATATATAAAAAATTAAAAAGAAATATCTCGATCCGATCTGATCCGATTTTATACTTTACCCCTATTTTAATTGCAGAAATGGAATAAATTGGACGTTACATATAATTAACCAGTACAATCTAAATTAACATAACTTATGGCTTATAAACCTTTTTAATTTATATCTTTGTGTTTATTTCAGCTCGAGTCCATATTTTGTTGCAATTCAATTGTTTGAATAACAACAAAATATTTTAAAGTGGATATGAAATTGATTAGTTGCGGGCGAAGGGTAGGGAATACTATAGTTTCAGTTGTCACCAAATAATTTATTTAAATACCTTTACGATAAACCAAAAATACAAAAGATTCGACAATAATATGTTCACGGAAAGCATACGCCTATCTCAATTTTACAACTAAAAAACATCATCGTGAACACTGTAACAAATATCTATGTTAAATGTACCGTTATTCCGTTCCGACTAATCAATTCCAATTATTGTATATGCCGTTAAGTAGAGTCAACCCTCTAGTTTAATACTGTACTATAGTTTCATAACTTCTTTGAATTCCATTTTTTGATTTTCTGCACGCTAGATCGGTATCTTTTCCCACAGTGCGACGATATGTAGTGGTTGGAGAGCACGATAACTCTCAAACTGACAACCGATTTGGTCCAAAATTTGGCTTTCGTTAAATTTTGTCCAAACTAAGTTTCAATTTGAAGATGGGCAATACCGGTCCACAACTTTCTGTACTTCCCCGTATATTTAAAAATGACACTAAAATGCTATACACGATATCTCTCGAACAGGGCGACCAATTTGGTCCAAACTTTTGATCTCCTATCCAAATTTAGTTTAACTTCTAAAACAGTGATTGCCACCAACAACAACTTTCCTATGCCCGCGGGCATACGACACACACGTACACTGTATACACATTCGTTCGGTTAACGCATTGTTTACGTTGCCACTCTCCCAGCCCAAGTTATAATCTGCACATGCGTGATTTTGGCCATCACTGTTCTAAAATGGCCCATATCCGTCCTCTCCTTATGGCACCTCCCCCACAAGAGTTCAACGTTTGTGTTTAAGTGCAGTTTAGGGTCTGTTCGAAGATCCTTTGGAAATGTATAGCGATGCTGTTCGTTGTGGTTTTTGTTTTCCCTGCCCAAGTCCATGCTTCCTGGCATATTGGTCCAAAAGAAATACGATGACCCACTGAAACGACTAGTGGACGCGATATCTATCGAAAATATATAACGCCCAAAATAAGATCCACTTCCATAATGGACTACGTCAGTCTATTCCTTTAAATACATCCTCCGCAACACTTTTTTACTTTAATCCTAATCCAAATGTTTGTCGACAAGTTCAGGCCACCAAATTCTGAAAAAACCTTTATATATTCGATTTGTTTGTCAATTCACATTGTCTGAGGGTATATCTCTGTCGGCAAAACCGACTGATACTTTTTATACCCTCAGCCTTTATGCTAAAGAGGGAATATAGACTTTGATACGACCAAAAATGTACCTCATCAAAATAATGGTTTTAGACCCCAAGTATGTTTGTACGATATCCGTTTCAAAAAATTTTGAGTCGATCTAGCAATGTCCGTCCGTCTATCTCTCTGGCTGGTTAGTGCGCAGGATAACTCTCGAACGGATCAATCGGTTCGGTTCAAATTTTGGGTATCGAAATATTTTGTTCAGATTTGATTTAAGTTCGAAGATGGGCCATACCGATCCACTTCTTCAGGTCAAAATTGTCCGCACGATAACTCTTAAAGTGAGTAACCGATTTAGTCCATACTTTGCACATTGTGACATTTCTACCAGACATAGATGAGATTGCAATATGGATCCTATTGGTACACTCTTTCGGGTACCTCCCACACTAAATTTTGCTTAAGTGCAGTTTAATGCCTGCTCTCGAATCGCTTTGATTTTTATTGCAGCCACTTGTATTCACTATCCTCATTACGATGATATATTTTTTTTCAGGAGCAAGTCCATACTTCCTCAGAAATCAGCACGAAAACTGCAAACAACCCATATAATACCATGTGTCGTAGTTGAGCGCACGATAACTCTCGAACGGATCAACATATTTGGTTCAAATTTTGGGTCTTTTAATATTTTGTCCAAACTTAGTTTAAGTTCGAAGATAGACCATATCGGTCCACTCCTTCCGGTACCTCCCCCACAAAGCTTAAAAATTGTTCGCCTAGATTGTGGGCATGATAACTCTAGAAGGGAGATAACTCTAGGGAGGTCAGAATATGTACTACATCGGATCACTCCTACGAGTACACCCTACCCAAAGTTTAGAAAAAAATGCACTCGTCTTGGATCATTCTGAATTTTGTTGCAACATGTAGTTTTTTGCGGCCCTTTCCATCCTGGAAAATTTTCCCAACAGCTAAAAAACCTACAGAAGTATTGTGTTAACTTTTTTTTTCTTCGAGTACGTAGCTGAGGGTATATCTCTGTCGGCTCAGCTGACTGATACTTTCTTACTTGTTTTTATACCCTCTGCCTTTAGGCTAGAAGGGTTTATACACTTTGTCTGTCTGGCTTGTGCGCACGATAACTCTCGAACAGTTCAACTATTCGAACCAAATTTTGGGTATCGTAATATTTTGTCCAAACTTAGTTCAAGTTCGAAGATGGGCCATATCGGTCCACTCCTACTGGTACTTCCCCCCCAAAAGTTCAACATTTTTCTGTAAAATGGTCTGAACGATAACTCTTGAAGGGAGCAATCGATTTGGTCCAAACTTTGCACATCGTATTATTTCTTCCAGATTTAGATCTGGTTCGAATATAAACTATATCTGTCCACTTCTTCGGGTACCTCCCGCACAAAATGCGGATAAAGTGAAGTTTAAGGGCTCCTCTCGGATGGTTTTGCAATTTTTTTCAGTAAGTTTTTCTTGCGGCTCCCTTTAAAACGGTACAATTTTTTTCTTGCGGAAGTCCATACTTCCGGCACCAACCAACCAAAATGGCAAATCCGCAAGATAATCCTCGCAGGGAGTTTTTGATTGATGCAGGCTTTGCACATCGTATTATTTCATCCAGTCCAGTATTGGATTGAAATACAGACTATATCGGTCCACTTCTTCGGGTACCTCCCACACAAAATTCGGATAAAGTGAAGTTTAGGAACTCCTCTTGCATCATTTTACTCTTTTTCAGTATATTCTTGGAGCGGCCTCATTTACAATGGTACATTTTGTTCCGGAGTAAGTCAATACTTCCTAAGATAATGGCACAAAGGCTTCAAAACCCTGTCGGATATTGTGCAAGATAACTCTAAAACTTTTTCAAAAATTTCTTTCAAACTTATTTTAACATAATTTAATATGTTGAGTAATTTATGAGGAAGTTTCTTCTTCTTCTTTATTTCCACTTAACTCCTTGGGGAGCATAGGGCCTTTACAAAGTTTTTCCAAACTATTCTATCATTCGCAATACGTTTAATTTCATTCCAGCTACTGCCGCTGCTCTCCACTTCCTTCATCAGGCTTCTTCTCCAAGTGGTCTTTGGCCGACCCTTCCTTCTGTGCCCTTGGGGGTTCCAGTCTAGGGCTTGGCGACATATCTCATCTTGTTCTTTTCGCAATGTGTGACCAATCCATTGCCACTTCCTTCTTTTTATTATAACGGGAATAGGTTCTATATCACATTTTTTGTACAGATTTTCATTGCTTATTACATTTGGCCACCAGATTTTTAAAATAGATCGCAAGCATCTGTTTGTGAAGCTTTGCAATTTGTTGTTAAGGGTTGTTGTTGTTAACCATGATTCGCAACTATACAATAGTACTGACAGAACGTTTGATTTGAATATGTTGATTTTTGACTTCGTTAGTATAACCCTTGAGTTCCAGATGTTTCTTAATTGAAAGAAGGCGCTGTTGGCTTTACCAATTCTGAATTCAATGTCAGCCTGTGCACTGCTTTCGGTTGAGATCATGCTTCCCAGATAGCAGAATTTGTTTACGAACTCAATTTGTTCCTGTCCAATGACAAAATGATTGTTGTTTGATGCTTTTATTGCTAAAGCCTTTGTCTTTGCGGTGTTAATTCTTAATCCGACTTTCGCTGAGTCGGCAACTAAGTCATCGAGTTTAGACTGCATATCTGAGTGCTTGGTGGATAGTAGGCAAATGTCGTCTGCGTAGTCTAGATCCTCAAGATGGCTGCTTATAGTCCATTGGATACCACGACGGCTACCTGCGATTGTTTCCTTCATCACATTATCAATTACCAGAAGAAATAGTAGCGGCGACAGTAGGCAACCCTGCCTCACACCTGATTTTGGACGAAATGGTTCCGATAAACGGCCATTGTGTAGGACCCGGCAATGGAATCCGTCATACTGAGCTTTATTAAGGCTTATGAGCTTCGATGGGATACCTGTTGTTTGTAGTAGCTCCCATATTTTGGACCGGAATACGCTATCAAAAGCAGTTGTGTAGTCCACGAACGTCATATATATATTACTTTGCATTTCTATTGTTTGCTCAGCGATTATTCGGAGCGTATTTATATGGTCTACACATGACATATTTGCGCGGAACCCAGCTTGTTCTTTCCGAAGATTTGTTTCTACCGTGTAGTTGATTCTATTAAGAAGAATTCTTGTGAGTATTTTGGAAGGTATGGAAAGAAGAGAAATCCCTCTATAGTTTTTACATTGGGAAAGGTCTCCCTTTTTCGGCAGTTTTAGTAGAATGCCTTGTAACCAGTCGTTGGGTAGTTTTTCTTCTCTCCAAATATCTTGAAATAGTGGGTAAAAAAGTCGTGATATTTTTGTAGGACAGCATTTTATTATTTCTGGGGGAATACGGTCGTATCCTGGAGCTTTGTTGTTTTTGAGCCTTTTAATAGCATTCTCTATTTCAATGAGGGATGGTGGTTCGGTGCTAAGTTGATTAGACGTAGGTATGGGTACGTCGGACATGGTATTAAAGTTTGAAGGAGAGTTCGGAGTGTTATCTAATGTTTCCATAAAGTGCGTGCGCCAGCGAGAAATTTGTTCATCAATGTTTGTTAGAACAGTCCCATCCTTTGATTTGATGGGGCGGTCATGTGGTTTATGTCTCCCTGCTAGCCGTTTTGTTATATCATAGACCGCTTTAGTGTCGTTCCTATTTGCCGCTTCGTTTGCTTGCATCGCAAGTTCATCAGTGTATGCCCTTTTGTCTCTTCTACAAGCAGTTCTTACTTCCTTGTTGTTTGTTGTGTATAACTTTTCCAATTCAATTTTTTTATGCGGCGATTTTTCATTGTTCTTTGATATTTTCAGATTTCTTCTATCTTCTATTAAGCTCCAAGTTGATGGGCTCATCCATTCCTTTTTTCCGGGGGCATAGTGTCCA
This sequence comes from Musca autumnalis, assembly GCF_047663935.1. Classification (NCBI taxonomy): domain Eukaryota; kingdom Metazoa; phylum Arthropoda; class Insecta; order Diptera; family Muscidae; genus Musca; species Musca autumnalis. Next base: position 58,376,208 of record NW_027411977.1, on the reverse strand, counting down.
AGTACATTTTCGCACGTTTGTAAAAGATTATTTTTAATGTGTTCCCAGCGTTCTTCTATGCCTTCGTTTGGGACATTCTCCTGTTCTAACATCATATTTAAATCGTTTTCTACGGCTTCCTGATAACGAGGGTATTTTAATTTTTCTACGTCAAACTTCGATGACGTAAATTTTTGATGTGTATTTTTGATGGCGCTTACTTTCATTTGCACTATCGCGAGAAGTAGGTGGTGGTCAGAGCCAATGTCAGCACTACGTTTTACCCGTACATCACAAAGATTATGTTTCCATTTACGACTAATGCAAAAGTGGTCAATCTGGTTTTCAGTTCTCCTATCTGGAGATATCCATGTCGTTTTGTGACTACGTTTGTGCTTGAAACAAGTACCACCTACTATGAGGCCATGTCTGCTACACGTTTCTAATAGAAGTTCTCCGTTCTCGTTTCGTACTCCTATTCCGTGCTTACCCATACAGTGTTTGTAGGTTGTATTGTCTTTTCCTACTTTAGAATTAAAGTCTCCCATACATATCAGTATATCTCCCTTAGGTGTTTTGGAGAGTACTTTATCTAATTCACTATAGAATTTCGTCTTAATGTCTGAGACTGAAGTCTCTGTCGGGGCATATACTTGGACAATGGTGATATTACGTATTCTGGAGTGGAATCTGGCTGTCAATATGCGTTCGTTTACTGGATTCCAGTTGATAAGGGATGTAGATGCGCTTCTGCTTAGGAGTAATGCAACACCGTCGCTATGTATATCCTTTTCATCCCGGCCAGAATAGATTAGAGTTTCACCTGATTGTAGTCGATGTAGTCCCGAGCCGTTCCATCTGCATTCACTTACACCCAAGATGTCAATACCCATTTTTTCACGTTCCTTTGCCAGTTGCGATAATTTTCCACATTCGTAGAGAGTTCTAACATTCCAGCACGCAATTTTGGTGCGTCTTTTAAATGCGAATGTTGATGTTGATTTAGTCTTTGTAGAGGTTTCTTTTATACTGTCTAAACATGAATTGCTCCCTCCCAGACCTGTGGAGCTTGCCGTCGAAACGGGGGGATTTGACATTTGCCTGTGACCCCCTGGGAGATGTGTGATATTCCTTCGTGTTGTATTCATGTTACTTTGACATTTTGTCAGGGTTTCTCCAATGCTTGTAAGGACAAAGAAGAGCTTAGTTGAGCCCGACACTCTTGAACGACTAAGCACGGGTGTAGGCTTCCTGGAAGCTTGTGGGCGCTACCGTTGACAGTCATCTGTTCTTCCGCTACCATCCCTTTTACACAATCCGACCATAATTATGCAATTATCTGCCTGACCCTATTCCCCGACTATTTCGAGTTGGCTCATTGGCAGATGAGATATTGTTGTTTGGATGCTAATTTTAAGGACGGCATCTACTCGTCCTGACAATGAGGTGTTCGGGCTATGAAGCTTCCATATCCTATTCCTCATCCGCTGCTTGTTCGGGGTTGTTTATTCAATATATTCACAACTGGCCCCAACTAGGGGCTGTGCACTATCCACAACCTGTGACCCGTCCGGTAGCTTGCAGCTCAGCTCTCACGGGTATCTCACTCCCGCGAACCGGAATGAGGAAGTTTAGTTGCCAAAAATGTTTGGTATATGTCAATAATTTGGTATAGCCCACGTTACGGTACCTACAGATTATAAAGCAAACTCGTGATATAAAATCAATATATTTTCTATACGGCATAATTATTGTGTTTGGTTTGGTTTTGTTGTTTTTTTCTTGGTCAGTGGCTGACGGTATTTCTCCGTCAGCACAGTTTACCGATACGTCCTTACTTGTTTTTTTTTTTTAATTTTATGATTAAAGCTCAAAAATTATTATATTTATTTGCCAATAACTACTTAACAGACCGCAACATTATTCTCCAAATTATTAAAAGCTACTCAATCCTTAATAAATATTTAAATTTCTAAAACACAATACGCAGCATTATAAGACAATTGAAATGTCTAGACCAAATATATTAATTTGTTGTGCTTTAAACATGCTTCGAGAACACTTAAAGCCTACAATGCCATTAATTGTAATATTTCGGTTTTGTTGAAATTCCATTACAACAATAATATGGCTTTTGCAACAATGGTTTAATTTCATCCTATTATGTCTATGATAATGTCTTATTTATTGAGCCCTAAGATATTAAATTGTTGTCCTTGTCCCCAAATATTGGCTGGAATGGAAACTCTTCAACAAACAAATCAACAAGCAAACAATAGGCTTTTATAACGTTTCTGAAATGTACATATGTATGTTTGTGTGTATGTATTAGCAAATTGTGAAGAAATTGATGTTCGATTCACTCACACAATAGCTGAAACATACCATAACTCAAAAGAGTATCTCTCTTTCTACCTTACCCTGAGATATATTACCATCCATCAAGTGGCTTCCCAATGACTAGACAAAAGCATTTGATGTGGGTACCTCGTGTTACACTTCTTTGTTGATTTCCATTCAAATCATCAAACATCAATCATTGTTAATTTGGCCAGCAACCGTTTAATGCAGTCATTGGAAGATGAAACTTAATTTTCGGACATACGTTGAGAATGGCATGGACATATAATATCATGTCCTTGAGTGTTGGCGGCTTGTGTTGGGCAATGATTATATGTTTGGCTTTATTTTTCTGAATAAATTGTGGAGGTTTTTTATTAAAATATTTCGTTATGTGGGAGGATTGACCTTCAAATGTGTGTTAATATGTTTCTTACTGAGATTTTCGAAAGGACTTGGCCCTTGTTGCGTGTGTTTTCTTTTTACTGTGAGGTCAAAAGGGATATTTTTGGATGTTAAAGGTTTTCTTTGGCTGCAGGTTATATTCAACATATGTATGTATATCGTTACCATAATATAATAATTTCGAGAAAATCTTAATAGCTTAATTATTATGCGCAGGGGAATATGAAAAAAAAAATTGGAAAGCAAACAAATTAAATATTAATATCAAGGTCAGCTTATTTGGCTTTCCCTTTAATGTTACACACACAAACAAGAAGATATTATATACATAACGTTAAATTTATATTGGTTAAATTAAAATAAACATGCAAAAAAGTATCCGTCGGCTTTGCTGACATAGAAGTCTTGCTGGCTGGTTTTCTTGCTCCGATTCATGTGTGTTAAAAGAATGAACAAGTAAAAACTCATTAAGTTCAGCCGGGTCGAATTTTTTATACACTCCACCACAAAATAGTCCTAATTAAAATGGAATAATTGGTTTCCTTTCACAATTGTAGGTGGAAAAAATTTTCAACCATAGATATCCCAGGTCAAAGGTAGCACCTTCGGGGCTATATCAAAGTGTTGACATACAACGAAATTTTTGGTGGAAAAGTTTTATGACTGTAGGGAACCTCAAAAGTCAAAGTACGGGTAGTTCAAAATACCAAAATCAGGATGTACCGTTATATGGAAGCTATACTAAAACATGGACCTGTTGACGACTTTAGTGAAGAAATTTCGGGACCACTGAAAATTCAAATGTCAAATTACCGAAAGTTCAATTTTTGCTGAAGAAGTTTCATGACCACAGAGAACCTCAAATGTCAAATTACAGGAAGTTCGGTTAAAAATTGTAGCTAGAATACTCAAAATACCAAAAATCGTTAGGTACCGTTATATGGGGGCTATACCAAAACATGGACCACAGTAGACGATTTTTTGTGGAGAGCTTTCGTGACCACTGAGAACCTCAAATGTTAAATTGAAACTAGTTCGGTTAAAAATTTTAGCTAAAATCCTCAAAATACCGAAAAATAGGGAGGTCGGGTATATGGGGCCTATACCAAAATTTGACTTATGTTAACGATTTTGGTGGAGAAGTTTCGTGACGACTGGAAACTTTAAATGTCAAATTAAAACAAGTTCGGTTAAAATTTTTAGCTAAAATCCTCAAAATACCGAAAATTGGGAGGTACCGTTATATACCAAACTAGCAAAGTGCCCGCTACTTCGTATGCGGAAAGGATATAAAAAACAAATAAACAGTATAAAATATGAAAATGGCGAACACTGAAAATTTTATTGCACTAATACCAATTTTAATCAATATTTATTGTTATTTTAGTACTGTTCGAATCCTCTTTAGTTCGATTTGAAAAAGATCAGCAGTATCTCACCCTTACATATTAACAGCGATACCAACTTTGCACACCAATACTCACCCTAAATCCAAAGAATACAGATTTCAGCACTGTCTCTACACCCAACAACAAATTGAGTGCCATTAAGTACTCTTCGTACCCATAAGTACGAATTTCCAAAACTACCTCAATTCTACTCTTCAACAATAATCTCAATTCCAAATTTCAGGATTCCAGATTCCAAATCCCAATTGTACGAAATGTAACACTTTTCGTTCTCATAAGTACGAATTTCCAAAATAACCACAATCCTACACTCCAACAAAAATCTCAATTCCACATTTCAGGATTCCAGTTTTATCCATTCACCCAAATCCCCATTGTACAAAATTTAGTACCATTTAGTACTTTTTGTACTCTAAGTACGAATTTCCAAAACTCCTTAGTTCTACACTGCAACAGTAATGTCAATTCCGAATTTGAGGATTCCAGCTCTATCCGTTCACCCAAATCCAATTTGTACTATATATAGTACCATTTAGCACTGTTCGTACACATAAGTAAAAATTTCCAAGAGTACCTCAATTCTATACTTCAACAATAATCTCAATTACGAATTCAGGATTCGTTCACTCAAATCACCATCGAACCAAATTTTGTACCATTAAGTACTTTGGTCACTTCATCAGCGACACTCAGTCTAAATTTGAGGAATCAAGCTCTATCCGTTCACCCAAATACAAATTGTACTAAATTTACTACCACTTAGTACTGTTCGTACACATAAGTACGAATTTCCAAAACTTCCTCAATCCTACACTCCACCAGTAGTCTCAACTTCAAATTTCGAGATTCCAACTCTATCTGTTCACCCAAATCGTAATTGTACCAAATTTAGTACCACTTAGTACTTTTCGTACCCATAAGTACGAATTTTCAAAACTATTTCCATTCTATTCTCTAACATCAGCCTTAATTCAAATTTCAGGATTCCAGCTCTATCCGTTCGCCTAAATCGTAATTGTTCCAAATTTAGTATCATTTAGTACTTTTCGTACCCATAAGTACGAATATTCAAAACTACTTTCGTTCTACTCTCCAAGAATAGCCTTAGTTCAAAATTTCAGGATTCCAGCTCCATCCGTTCGCCCAAATCGTAATTGTACCAAACTTAGTATCATTTAGTACTTTTCGTACCCATAAATACGAATTTTCAAAACTACTTCCGTTCCACTCTCTAATAGCAGCCTTAATTTAAATTTCAGGATTCCAGCTCTATCCGTTCGCCTAAATCGTAATTGTTCCAAATTTAGTATCATTTAGTACTTTTCGTATCCATAAGTACGAATTTTCAAAACTACTTTCATGCTACTCTCCAACAGTAGCCTTATTTCAAAATTTTAGGATTCCAGCTCTATCTATTCGCCCAAATCGTAATTGTACCAAATGCAGTACCATATACAGTTGAAACTCGATTATCCGTGAATCGATTATCCGGGAACCTCCATTATCCGTGATAGAAAAGAAATGTTGGACTTTTTCCATTTCCTCTGTTTTTCGTTATAAACTTCATTTCCCGGGAGTAAAAGTACACTCTCCAATTACTTGTAAACAAACGAAAACTGGATATGCTCCCGTATTACACAATTTGTGTATTAATGGTGTCACAAAAACCATGGGACAAAGTCAATTCAGATGAATCTGATGATTATATTATGTATCCTTCTAAAATTTGGTGGATTACTGTAAAAAATGTAATAAAAATTGCAGATTTTCATATTATTGGACAATACTATGCCATTTTACTTAAAAATATGTTGAAAAACTGCATAAAAACATTGCCTCCATTATCTGGGAAAATCGATTATCCGTAATGCCTCCAGTCCCGACCATTACGGATAATCGAGGTTCGACTGTAGTAATTTTCGTACCCATAAGTACGAATTTTCAAAACTACTTTCGTTCTACTCTCCAACAGTAGCCTAGGTCAAAATTTCAGGATTCCAGCTCCATCCGTTCGCCCAAATCGTAATTGTACCAAATTTAGTACTTTTCGTACCCATAAGAACGAATTTTAAAAACTACTTCCATTCTACCCTCCAACTATATCTTTAATCCAAAATTTCAGGATTCCAGCACTATCCGTTCGCTTAAATCATAATTGTACTAAATTTAGTATCATTTAGTACATTGCGTACCCATAAGTACGAATTTTCAAAACTACTTCCATTCTACTCACCAACAGTAACCTTAGTTCAAAATTTCAGGATTCCAGCTCTATCCGTTCGCCCAAATCGTAATTGTACCAAATTTAGTACCATTTAGTACTTTTCATACCCATGAGTACGAATTTTCAAAACTACTTCAATTTAACCCTCCAACTGCAGCCTTAATTCAAAATTTCAGGATTCCAGCTCAGCCTAAATAAAAATTGTACAAAATTTAGTACCATTTAGTACTTGTCGTACACATAAGTACGAATTTTCAAAACTGCTTCCATTCTACTCTCTAACAGCAGCCTTAATTCAAATTTCAGGATTCCAACTATATCCGTTCAGCCTATATCCAAATTGTACCAAATTTTGTACCCTTTAGTACTTTTCGTACCCATATGTACGAATTTTCAAAACTACTTCCATTTTACTCTCCAACAGTAACCTTAGTTCAAAATTTCAGGATTCCAACTCTATCCGTTCGCCCAAATCATAAGGGTACCAAATTTAGTACCATTTAGTACTTTTCGCACCCATAAGTACGAATTTTCAAAACTACGTCCATTCTACTATCCAACAGTAGCCTTAATTCAAAATTTCAGGATTCCAGCTCTATCCGTTCAACCTTTATCCAAATTGTACCAAATTTAGTACCCTTTAGTACTTTTCGTACCCATAAGTACGAATGTTCAAAACTACTTCCATTTTACTCTGCAACAGTAACCTTAGTTCAAAATTTCAGGATTCCAACTCTATCCGTTCGCCCAAATCATAAGGGTACCAAATTTAGTACCATTTAGTACTCTTCGCACCCATAAGTACGAATTTTCAAAACTACGTCCATTCTACTCTCCAACAGTAGCCTTAATTCAAAATTTCAGGATTCCAGCTCTATCCGTTCGCACAAATCATAATTGTACCAAATTTAGTACCATTTAGTACTTTTCGTACACATGTGTACACTTTTCCTAAACCACCTCCTTATGTCAACCGTACCTTTTAACCTTGATTCTCACACCAAATTTCAACCTATAACCTTTATCCGTTCGCAAAGTACGAATTGGCACCAAATTTAGTACACTTTAGTACTTTTCGTACACTTATAGTTCGAATTTCTAAAAACCCTTTGGTACACCTTTCTAACTCTCCATCAGTGACCTTCATTCCAAATTTCAAAGTTCTAGCTTTACCGGTTCGCCAAATACAAACGGTACCATATTTAGTACCTTTTAGTACTTTTAGTACCCTTCCAGTTCGAATTTCCAAAAACCAAGCCTTATCTGTCACCTTCGGACCAAGAGTGACCCTCACCCAAAATTTCATGATTCTAGCTTCAGCCGTTTCGTCTGGGCGTTGATGAATCAATCAGTCAGTCAGTGAATCAGTCACTCTACTCTTTTATTAATATAGATTATGTACATATGCCCATAATTTTGTATACCCTCAGCATTTATGCTAACGAGGATATATACACTTTCATACGGGCAAAATGTGCCTCATCGAAATAATGGTTTTAGACCCCAAGTATGTTTGGACGAAATGTGTTTCAGACAATTTGGAGTCGATTTAGCCATGTCCATGTAACGATGACTCTCGAACGGATCAACCGATTTGGTCCAAAATTTGGCTTTCGTAATATTTTGTCCAATCTTAGTTTAAGTTCGGAGATGGGTTATATCGGTCCACACCTTCCGGTACCTCCCCCACAAAACTTCGGAAATGTTCGGAAAATTTGTGCGCACGATAACTCTTGAAGGGAGTAACCGATTTGGTCCCTACTTTGCACATCGTGAAATTTCTACTAGACTTAGATGAGGTTTCAATATGGACCCAATCCGTCCATTCCTTCGGTTACCTCCCACACAAAATTTTGGAAAAGTTCACTTTTGGACCTTCTCTCGAACCGTTTTGGTTTTTGCTGCATCAACTTCTATTCACTGTCCTCTATACGACAGTACAACCTTCATCAGGGGCAAGTCCATACTTCCTGAGATAATAGCCTGAATTTTGCAAAAAAAAAAAATCCGTATGACACCGCATGTAGTGGTTCGATCGCAAGATAACTCTTGAAGGGATCTGCCGACTCGGGCCAAATTTTGGCCTTCGTAATATTTTGTCCAAACTTAATTTAAGTTCGAAGATAAACCATATCAGTCCACTCCTTCAGGTACCTCCCCCCAAGAGTTCAAAAATGTTCGGAAAAATTGTGCGCATGATAACTCTTGATGGTAGTGACCGATTTGGTCCATACTTTACATATCCCAATATATCTACCAAATATATATCAGGTTCGAATATGGACTATATTTGTCCACTCCTTCGGGTACCTCCCACACAAAATTTTGGATAAATTCATTTTAGGAAGTGCTCTGGAATCGCTTTGATTTTTGTTGAAGCAAATTTCATTCGCTGCCTCGATTACGACGGTTAACATTTTTTTCCGGGGGAAGTCCATACTTCTTGAGAAAACAGTCCCAACGGTGTAAAAACCCTAGTGGCTGGAAAGCACGACACCTCTCGAGCCAAATACTGAGTTGATCCGCACTTTACATATCGTAATATTTCTTCGAATATTAGATGAAATTCGAAGGTGGAGTTTGTAGATCCAATCCTTCCGGTACCTCCCCCACAAAAATTCGAAAAAATTCGAATAAATCGAGGATCCCTTGAAAAGTTTTACCTAGTGGTCCTGTTTACAGCGATATCATGTTTTTCGTAGGCAAGTACATGCTTCCTGATATAATGGTTAGACCACCTGTGAATTATAGGGTGACCAACTGAAACGACAGGTGGTGGCGATATCTTTCGAGGGGCATGACACCTAAAATAAGACCCACTTTCAAAATGGAATATGTCGGTCCATTCCTTTCGATACCTTCCCCGGAAAACTTTTTGAGATTCTATCCAAATCCATATTTTTGTCGGTTCATACGCCCATAATTTTCAAAACCCTTTAAATATATACGTTTTTTGGGGAAAAAAGTGTTTCAATTCAAACAGGCTAAGGGTATAGGGCAAAGCCGACTGATCCTTTTTTACTTGTTTAGAATATAAGTTTGTTGATCACTAGGAGCCCTAAATTGCAAATTATAGATAATTCAGTTTGAAAATTTGACTAAAAACGTCAAAATACCTGAAATCGAGCGGTACCTCTACAAAATGTGAACCAATATACCCCATCATTGAACTTGACCTGCCGGCAAACCAAAGACGTATCTTCTCGAAATTTCAGTGTCCTGTCTCCATTTTTGTGGATGGACGGCGGAAGGAAGGACATCCATAGATCGACTCAGAATTTTACCATTTCAAGAATATACTCGTACATACATATATCAGGAAAAATGTCTAAAGTTGTCTTTTCCATTTAAAAAAATGAAAAAAAATTTTTGATACTACATCAATGGTTTTTGGTACATAGATTAAAAAAATCATCATTCCAAATCTGTTTTCGTTACTAACTTTGACCGTTGCGCGCAAAAGATATGACCGTTTTAATTATGATAATAAGAAAGAATTCTAAAAAAATCGCAGCTTAATAATAGTTAGCTGTTATATCCTATTATCGTTAACTCAATTAGTAACCTTTGCGATGATGCAAAAAATAATCGCAAAGTCTCAATGCATTCGCTAAAAATCATATTTGTTAAATAATTTCGCGTATTTACAAACATATTTTTGAAACAATAGCGCTCATACATACGAAAAATATATAAAAAAATTATAACAGCATCCAGACATTTTGAGGAATAAAATGAAACCTAAGTTGTGAAGGTTGGAGCTATAGTATTCATGTTATTTGCAAAAATACTTACTTACTTACTAACTTACTTAGCTGGCCCGTTACAGAACATTTGTTCCATAGACCGAACTAAGAAAAGATCTCCAATTCTCTATATTTGTTGCTTCGCACTCTGGAATACCGCGCATTTTCATTTCATCATCCACTTGTTTGCGCCATATATTCCTTGGCCTGCCAATTCTGCGTGCACAGCCAAGCGGTCGTATTTATACGCCTTTTTAGCGGGTTCATCATCGTTCATTCTGATGATATGGCCTAGCCAACGCAATCGCCGCATCTCGATACGTTTAACTATATTGATGTCGTTGTATAGCAGATACAGGTCGTGGTTCATACGACTTCGATATTCACCGTCAACGCAGATTGGTCCGTAGATCTTAAGAAGAATTTTTCTCTCAAACACGCTAAGCCTGCCTTATCTGCTTGCACAAGTACCCAGGCTTCGGAACCATACATCAGCACGGGTAATATCAGTGTTTTGTAAAGCGTAATTTTTGTTTGACGAGATGTGGCTTTGTTTTTAAACTGCTTACTTAAACCAAAGTAGCATCTGTTGGCCAATACAATTCTTCTTTTTATTTCACAACTGATGTCGTCTGTTGTGTTTACGGAGGTGCCGAGGTAGACGAAGTCTTTTACTACCTCAATATTATAGGAACCAACTTCCACAGTCGGTCCGAGCTCAATGGACGCATTGCGCGTCGACACCATCAACTTGGTCTTCTCACCGTTTACCGGCAGACCCATTTTAGCAGATTCTCCTTCGACCTTCATAAAGGTATCAGTTACTTCTTTTACTGATCGGCCCATGATGTCTATATCATCAGCATAAGCAAGTAACATGTGACTATTGGTGTAGATTGTGCCACTTCTTTTGACGTTTGCCTCTCGTATAACCTTTTCCAGCAGGATGTTGAAGAGATCACACGAAAGGCTGTCTCTTTGTCTGAAACCTCTTTTGGCACCAAACTCTTCTGAGAGGTTCTTTCCTATTTTAACTGTGGACCTCGTGTCAGTTAGAGTCATTTTACAAAGCCGGATGAGCTTTGCGGGGATACCAAATTTAGACATGGCTTGGAATACCTTTGAACGCAGCAGGCTGTCAAAGGCTGCTTTATAATCGACAAAAAGGTGGTATGTGTCGATCTGCATCTCTTGGGTCTTCTCCAGGATTTGCCGCAGGGTAAATATCTGGTCAATGGTGGACATGCCAGGTCTGAAGCCGCATTGGTATGGTCCAATTATCTCGTTGACCATGGCCTTTAGTCGTTCGCACAATATCCCTGACACGATCTTGTAGGCAATAGGGAGCAGACTTACGCCCCTATAGCCAGAGCATACAGTCTTATCTTGTAGACGGGGCACAGGATACTCAGGTTCCAATAGTCTGGTACTCGTTCTTCCTGCCAGATGGTGCTAACTAGCTGATCAATACACCTTATCAGCGTGTCGCCTCCGGATTTAAACAGCTCGGCTGGTAAGCCATCGGCTCCTGCTGCTTTATTATTCTTCAGCCGGTAGATTGCTGTTTTTACCTCATCTTGGCCGGGCGGTATACATTCTATACCATATTCTGGGATTGGATCTGTGGTATTTTCGTCGACTTCGCTGCTATGGGATACCAGCAGATTGGAGAAATGTTCCTTCCATATCCTGAGCACGCTATCTGTATCTGTTACCGGATTACCTTGCTGGTCTCTACAGGAGGATGTGCCTGTACCAAAGCCATCTGTCTGATGTTTCACTCTTTGGTAGAATTTTCGGACTTCATTCTCCCGCTTTTTCATCTCTCTCTTTTTCCTGAGGAAAATATGTTTCTCCTCACTCCTTTTCTCACGATACCTCTCTAATGCGCTACGCGTTGCTACTGATTGTAAAGCAGCTCTATATGCCGCATTTTTCTCTTCGGTAGCAGCACGATCCTCCTGGTCATACCATGAATTCCTTTGTGGAGGTCTCTGGTATCCAAGTATGGATTTTGCGGCTGTTTGCATGGAGTGGGCAATACTTTGCCATTGTGTTGTTATGTTATCGGGGCAAGGAGTGCTCTCATTAAGCAATTGGGCTAGTTGAGTGGAATATGCTGTAGCTATCTGTTGTGTTTGCAGCCTATTGATGTCCAACTTCCGCGTTGTGTCTGTTCGTGCTTTATTTGCAACGTTTAGACGGGTACGTACCTTTGCTGCAACAAGGTAGTGGTCTGAATCAATGTTTGCGCCTCGGAACGATCGGAAATCCAACACGCTCGATGAATGTCTTCCATCTATCACAGCATGATCAATTTGATTTCTTGTTCTTTGATCTGGCGACAACCAGGTGCGCTTATGAATATCGGGAAGCTTAAATCTGGTACTGTTTTTTGCAGCTGCAAAGTCTATCAGCCTCATACCAATGTCAGATGTTTCACTGTGGAGACTGAATTTCCCGACTGTTGGGCCAAAGATATTCTCCTTTCCAATTTTGGCATTAAAACCGCCTAGAATAATTTTAATGTCATGGGCAGAGCAACGGTCGTATGTTTCTTCTTAGCGCTCATAAAATATATCTTTGGTCTGTTCGTCCTTTTCTTCAGTGGGAGCATGAGCGCAAATAAAGAATTTAGTTTCTATTCCAATTGCAGCAAGTCTTTCATTCACTGGGGTGAAGCTGGATACCAGATACCAGTCTCCGACTAACTACAAATCCGCAACCAAACTCATGCTTTACGTCATGGCAGCTATAATACAGTGCGTCACCTTTAGGCGTTGTTGTGACGCCTTTCCCAATCCATTGTATTTCCTGTATGGCAGTAATATCGGCCTTGTACTTTTCAAGTACGTCTGCCAATGCGAAGACGGCACCTTCTCTAAAAAGAGTGTGAACATTCCAGGTGCAGATTCGCAGATCACAGGTTTGCGTGGTTCGTCATCTTTAGAGGGGTTTGTTTTTCTTTTCTTTCGTTTTTTCATAGTAGTCTGTTTTTTCTAGGGGAGGGTTTTTAACGTTCTTATCTGTGAACGCGCGGCACATGTTAGCTCACTACCTTTAACGGGTGTTAAAGGCAGTTCCCCAGGTGACACCGCGGGGAGGTCATTGTCCACTTGAGATGAAAGAGGGACCAAGATAAATCCTGGGCTTTGCCATATTAAAGCCGGTCAGGACCGTTCCTTGGTATCTTCCAACCCCTTTGGTCTTCATTTGGGTTATTAAAAGTTCGTATGAAATTTGTCGGTATACATATGTCAACGCCTTCCTATAGCCCCATAGAACGATACCACCCAATTTTTCGGTATTTTGAAGGTATAGCCTCATTATCACACCAGAATGAGTTAAATTTCTGTATTTAGTCTTTTTTTCCACCTGAAACTTATGGGTATAGGTTCACGCCATCATGTATTTTTAGGGTTTTGGCTCCAATATGCACCGAAATGTCTGAAATTTGGTACTTAGTCTTCGTTGGAAAATTTTTTGGTATAGGTCCACACCTGCACATAGCCTTTGAAGCTTGTGACCACAGGAACCCACCGAAATGGCTGAAATTTGTTGGAGGTAAATACCTTTTTGACTGAAGTTCGTCGTATAGGTCCACGTTTAGATATATGCCCCATAGAACGGAACCTCCAGATTTTCGTAGTTCAGAAAGTTGTGACGTCAATATCCCACCGAAAAAGTGAAATTTGTTATTTAGTCTTAAATGGCGTTGTAAAACATTCCATTCTTACATCCCCCATAGATGCGTACCTCTTGATTTTCGGTATTTTGAAGGTTTTACCGAAACATCGGAAATTTGGTATTTAGTCTTCTTTGAGTCCAAAAACTTTCCGCCAGAAATTTGTAGGTATTGATCGACGTTTACTTCAATACAACTCGTGGTGGAGTTCGGCCTGTTCTTACTTGTGTGTTTTTTTAGGTTTTCAGGATTTTCCTGCAAGTCCTATCGATATGGGATTAGAGAAAATGTTGTAGCTGTGAAAATTCTCTACAAGATTGTCTTTTATGATATTTTCTTAGATTTTATCATTTTTGCGATATAGAGGTTCAAATTGCACTGACTGTATCGCCTCCACATAAAACAATGTCATGTATTTATTGTGCGCCTTAACTAACTTTAAATGAAAACCGCTTATACCTAAGAACTTGTTGCAGATTCTGAAACACCAATGGTCATGGATGAGAAAAATCCACAAAAAATAAAATCGCTGGAGGGATTTTTAAATAAATCGCGTTCAAAGTTCACTTTTTTAGGTTTTTACGATTTTGCTTGGAGACGGAATGTCCTTTCGAAATGGGACTAAAGAAAATGGGGAAAATAAAATTCTGTGTAACATTTTCTTTAGTCCCATTTTGGCAGAAATTGCGGTTTCCAAGCAAAAACGTGAAAGCCAAAAAAACCCTAAAAACGTGAACTTTAATCGCGATTTATTTAAAAAGCGCTCCGGCGATTTTTTTTGTTTTTTTAATTTTTCTCATCTATGGACATTGTAATTTCAGAATCCGCAAAAACGTACCAGGTGTAAGTAAGCACCTTCCATATAAAGTTGGTTTAGGCGCACCGTGATTTTCCTTCTTAATATTCAAAATTTTGTGCTGTATATTTATACTCTCTTTAGACATTTAAAGAACATAAAATTGAATATCCTTGGCGGAAAAAGTGTGGACAATCAATGATATTCAAACTAGTTACGTTTAGTAAATAAACAAAACATTTTTAGTTTTCATTGTCATTGTTATGATTTCGCCAAAAATTTCCAACCGACACACACAATGAAAACAGCATCAATGGTTGTTTTGCTTTGTCGTGTTGGTGTGAAATAGACACCATCGACACAGTAGCTGAACAAATTTAGCTTTTACATTTGGACCACAAAGAATTTGCATGTTTTTCACAGCTCGTGAAATATTAAAATTGTACGGGATTTTAATTCGTTACACTTGTTTTGGCGTTGTGCAGTAAAAGTGCGCAAAAGAAAAAAAAAAACACACACACACTCACACACAAATCAGGGAAAACAAAAACCAAAAGTAAAATTTTAATGTGCCACAAACGAATACCAAACAGAGCTACAAAACACATCGCCATCATGGGCATCAATTTACAGAGGAATTTCAAATGAAAGCGTTACAAAAAAATTTGAATAAAAACAAAACGGACATACATATTTACATGAAGATACTGATGGTAAATGATTTACGTTTACACAATGGGAGGAGGAGGTGTAGGATTTGCATGTGGCACCGTTGACAAATGTGGATGTTTGGTATTTTGCGGTTTTGTGGTATACCGAGAATAGACAGCGATATTCACTTTAATATTAAATTATTTAAATGACAATATTTTTTGTAAAAAAAGCGGGAGGTAGAAGTGTGAAGCTCATTAATGATGTGATTGTTAATATAAACAGAGATTTCACTAGAAATTAAAAACAAATTATGTGTACGCCAAAAAGAGTATTCTATGTGCAGGTTGGTAAAAGGTCATAAAACAATTATTGAAGTACAAAAGTGAAAGAAAAAAATCAATAATTTATATTGGCAATTCAATTTTTAATTCTGAGCTGAAAACCCATTCCTTCGCCAATGCGGGCGTCTCAGTTAAACGTCTTAAAGGCAATGACCTGGAAATCTGCTCCAGGAATATTCTGACTCTTTATTTAGAAGGGTAAATTTGATGCTTTTCTTTCCCAGTGTGAAATATCACGCTTTTATATCCTCCACCATAGTATTAAGGGAGTAATAAGTTTGTTTATCCGGTGGAAATGTAATGAAATTGTCATTTGCAATCCCATAAATATTCATGTTCTTAATCAGTGACAAATTCTATGCCGACCTAGCTCTGTTCATCTGTTATAATCTCTCCAGCGTCCACAATATTTGAGCTAAAGCGCTATATTTTTCCATAGGCAGTCAAGTTTGAAGATAGGCTATATCGGTCTACGTTTGGGTATATACTCCATATAGTGGTATAACCCGATTTCAGGTATTTTGAAGAATTTGTCTAGATGAGTTTACCGAACGAAAATCACCAAAATTTGTTATAGCTCCCAAATAAAGTGACCGCACGATTCCAGATATTTTGAGGATTTCTTATAAATTTTTTGACCGAACTACTTATAGTTGGACATTTGAGGTTCCCAGTGGTCACAAAACTTCTCGATCAAAAATTATCAACATAGGTACAAGTTTTTGTATAGCCTGCATATACCCCGATTTTCGGGATTTTGAAAAATTTTGCCATATTTTTACCCAACTAACTGCAATTTGACATTTGAGATTCCTAGTGGTCACACAATTTCTACACTAAACGTTTTTAACATAGGTCCATAGGTCGATTTTGGATTAATCTGCTTTTTGCAGTCAAAAATCTAAAAGACAAAGCCGACTTTTGACTGGTGGGAAAATCGCTTAATCGATTATCTTGTGTTTGATTTTGCCCATAGACTTTAAGGCTAGTACACAGTGACCAACAAAACTGACAATCATAGCAGTGTCTAACTAAATAATTAATGTACTAATCCTTAAGCCACTAACAAAAGTTTTTATTTGCCAGAAAATTGTGGTAAAAATACGTTGACAGCCAGTTTTGAATGATATTGTGTACTCCCCTTTAGTTGAATTTGGCGGTTTTACAGTTTTCTGATAGCTACAAAATGATCTATGCAAATGTTCAAAAGAAAACTCGCAAATCGACAAATAGTCGATTATAGTCGATTTTCTGCTGTTATAAAAAAATCGAAAATTTTGTTTTAGGACAACTGAAAAAATCGCCAGACCGAAAAATCGCATTTTTAGTTTTAGACCTAAATCGAAAAATCGATTATTGCTTTTCATTAGTTACCGCTATTTTGGTATAAACCCCATATAACCCGCCCGATTTCAATTACTTACTTACTTAGTTGGCCCATTACAGAACATTTGTTCCATAGACCGAACTAAGAAAAGATCTCCATTCCTCTCTGTTTTTCGCTTGACTTTTTGGAATACCGCGCCTTTTCATTTTTTCATCCACTTGTATGCTCCATCAAATCTTAGGCCTGCCGATTCTGCGTTCACCACCATGTTGCTTGTATTCATACGCCTTTTTAGCGGGTTCATCATCGCTCATTCTTATGATATGGCCTAGCCAACGCAATCGTTGCATCTCGATACGTTTAACTATATTCATGTCTTTGTATAGCTTATATAGCTCGTGGTTCATACGACGTCGATATTCACCGTCAAAGCAAATCGGCCCGTAGATCTTTCGAAGAATTTTCCTCTCAAACTCACCAAGCACTGCCTTATCTGCTTGCGCAAGTACCCATGCTTCGGAGCCATGCATTAGCACGGGTACTATCAGCGTTTTGTATAGTGTTATTTTTGTTTGACGAGATGTGGCTTTGTTTTTAAATTGCTTACTTAGACCATAGTAGCATCTGTTGGCCAATACAATTCTTCTTCTTATTTCACAACTGATGTTGTTTGTTGTGTTTATGGCAGTGCCGAGGTAGACGAAGTCTTTAACTACCTCAAAATTGTAGGTAACAACTTTCACAGTTGGTCCGAGCTCTATGGACGCTTTGCGCGTCGACACCATCAATTTGGCCTTCTCGCCGTTTACCGCCATGCTCAGCTTCCAATCGTCGGGTAGGCGTTCTTCCTGCCAGATGGTGCTAACTAGCTGATGCACACACTTTATCAGCGCGTCGCCTCCGGTTTTTAACAGCTCGGCTGGTAAGCCATTGGCTTCTGCTGCTTTATTATTCTTCAGCCAGTTGATTGCTGTTTTGACCTCATCTTGGCCGGGCGGTATACATTCTATATCATCTTCTGGGATTAGATCTGTGGTATCATCGTCTTCGCTACTATCCTGAGCACGATATCTGTATCTGTTACCAGATTACCATACTGGTCTCTACAGGAGGATGTGCCTGTACCAAAGCCATATGTTTGATGTTTTACTATTTGGTAGAGTTTTCGGACTTCATTCTGGCTCCTGTACATCTCGATTTTTTCACACTCCCGTTTTTCCATTTCTCTCTTTTTCTTGCGGAAAAGACGTTTCTCTTCTCTCCTTTTCCCTCGATACCTCTCTCGTGCGCTTACGCGTTGCTACTGAATGTAAGGTGTCTCTATATGCCGCATTTTTCTCTTCGGTAGCAGCACGACACTCCTGGTCATACCATGAATTCCTTTTGTGGAGGTCTCTGGAATTCAAGTATGGATTTTGCGGCTGCTTGCATGGATTGGGCAATATTTTGCCATTGTGCTGTTCTGTTATCGGGACAAGGAGTGCTCGCGTTAAGCAATTGGGCCAGTTGAGTGGAATATGCTGTGGCTATCTGTTGTGTTTGCCGCCTATCGATGTCCAACTTCCGCGTTGTGTCTGTTTGTGCTTTATTTGCAACGTTTAGACGGGTACGTACCTTTGCTGCAACAAGGTAGTGGTCCGAATCTATGTTTACGCCTCGGAACGATCGTACATCCAACACGCTGGATGAATGTCTTCCATCTATCACAACATGATCAATTTGATTACTTGTTCTTTGATCTTTAACGGATGTTAAAGGCAGTTCCCCAGGTGACACCACGGGGAGGTCAGTGTCCACTTGAGATGAAAGAGGGCCAAGATAAATACTGGTCTTTGCCATGTTAAAACCGGTCAGGATCAGGTGACACCACGGGGAGGTCAGTGTCCACTTGAGATGAAAGAGGGACCAAGATAAATCCTGGGCTTTGCCATGTTAAAACCGGTCAGGACCGATTCTTGGTATCTTCCATCCCCTATGTCACCCGATTTCAGGTATTTTGAGAATTTTAGCTACATTTTTTGACCGAACTACCTGTAGTTTCACATTTGAATATCTCATAGGTCACAAAACTTCTCCACCAAAAATTGTCAACACGGCAAAAACAACTGTTCAAGCAGGAATGTCAACTGTTTTAAGATAAAAAAACGATACAGACCTGTGGTGCGCATGTGGCTGTTGCGATTTTTACCTCGGAACAGTTGGCATCCCTGAACCAAACTTGTTCATAAAGGACTCGAAATATTAAATTACATTAATCTAAGATTGAAAGAAATGTTTAATAAGTTTTAGATTTATCTTGCCAATAGCTATTTGAGTATGTAGCGGTAGGGGATTGGAGCTTGGACCATTATCTTAGGAAGTATTGACTTATTCCGGAAAAAGATTGCACCGTTTTAAATGAGGCCTCTAGAACAACCTACTGAAAAAAGAATCTTAACGATGCGAGAGGAGCTTTCAAATTTCACTTTATCCGAGTTTTTGTGGGAGGTACAAGAAGGAGTGGACCGAAATAGACCATATTCCAACCTGATGCATGACTGGATGAAATAATATGATGTGTAAAGTCTGCATCCATCAGAAACTCCCTTTAAGAATTATCTTGTGGATTTGCCAATTTGGGTGGTGCCGTCAGGGTTTCGTAGAACATATTGCCCAATATCTCAGGAAGTATGGACTTGCGCAAGAAAAAAATTATACCATTTTAAAGGGAGCCGCATGGACAAGTTACTGAAATAAATTTCAACACGATCCAAAAGAGCTGTTAAACTTCATTTTATCCGAATTTTGTGTGGGAGGCACCCGAAGGAGTGGACCAATATAGTCCATATTCGAAGGAATAATACGATGTGCAAAGAATGGGCCAAATCGATTGCTCCCTTCGAGAATTATCGTCCACATCATTTTAAAGACAAATTTTGAAATTTTCTGGGGGAGGAATCCGAATCGGTTGATCCGTTCGAGAGTTATCGTGCACACCAGCCAGCCAGACAGACGGACAGATGGACGGACATGGCTAAATCGACTCCAAATTGTCTGAAACGAATTTCGTCCAAAAATACTTGGGGTATAAAACCGTTATTTCGATGAGGCACATTTTTGACCGTATCAAAGTGTATGTCGATGCCTAACTTCTTCAACCTCGTATCTTAAAAAATACAACTTTTCATGAGAGACAGAAAAAACGTTTTATCTTTTGATACAGCCGTGTTTGGGTAAAAGAGTATAGTGTATAGTGCATATTAGTAGGAATAATATGCTAATCTTTTTTAATATAAGCATGAAACGCATTTTTTGAAATAGGAGTGTGAGGCAGCAAATCAAGTTTAATGTTTATGGGTCCATTACAACAAAAAGTGCATGTGATAGCGACAAACGCCGAAACATGTATGTATTTTTTGGTCTTCTATCACGCTGCATTGTGAGAATTGGTTATTTTCTTCGTGGTACCTCAAACATACACACAATCAGTGACGTAGATAACACTGTATAACAAAATTGAACTTTTTTTAAATAAAAAAAAACCCCGCACAGATTATGAAAGTGAACCGAAAAAAAGAAGCCACGTTTATCGGCGTTTTGAAAGTTTACGTCCGGAAATAATCTAAATAGGCGTGGCAAATTTTGCCCATTTCTACAGGTTTTTAAATATTCGACATCAGATTCCTTGGAATCCTTGCATTTTAGGTATAAAGTATCTCCAGCAATATTACTGACAACAATGCGGGGTATCTTTTAATGAAAAAAATTAACCCTCATGCAAGTCACTAAACGGGTCTTTTTGGACCCTTTTTTCAAAAACGTTTAAAAACTCCCTAAAAATGGGATCGTATAAGAACAAAATATTCTACAAAATTATTTGTCATAAAATTTTACTATAGGTCCCCGAACTTTAATTCGTACCTAAACGCCAGGAATCTGCCAAAAGTAAAAAATGAGTTAATACAGTTTTGTCCCACCAAACTTCATTCTAGATAGAAGACGACAAAGACAAAAATACTCTCCATCAAATTTTAGTATAAGTTCCTGAATAAATGAAATATGTATTTACAATATATATCAAGGAAATATATACATCAAGTTTGCCAACAAAACACCCAAACTGATATACATGTGTGTATCGTGAATGATCATAACAAATTTATTTAGGGTATGGCTAGTTACTTCGATTTCCAGGGTTAATTCAGTCAATTTTGTCTGAGCAGGAGTAGCTGCCATCATTATAGTATTGACAACCATGCCAAAATCATGGATGTTAGGACTCGTATGTTAGATATATTCATTGGACAATAGCCGTAGACTATTCCCGCATTTTTCACATACAAAATCAGGAATCTATGACTTATCCTGATGACATTATTTTAGTTTATAGTAAAATACGTATTTTTACAAAGTCCGATCTGGGTTATCAATATTTTCCTATATATACATATATTCACCATAGATATTCCAAAAACAGTTTGGATCGAGCACATATAATCTTCTGAAGGATTTCAATATGAAAAAACATTAACAAAATATATTTTGTGACCGCAGATAACGAAAATGTGAATAAAAACGGTAGAATGTGGTCTTAAATCATATATAACAAGTAAAAGCTTCTGGAGATGTTAAATATTATAGTTACAAATTTCTATTGTTCAGAGACTTATTATGAATTTGATTTGGAACATTTCTTCTTTTGACACAACCCCCAAAAAGTGAGGTGTTTTAGGAGATTTTGGCTCAGTATGGAATAAATTTGAATTAAGTGTCTAAAAGTTTAACAACCTATAATATCTAATTTTTAACGTCATTTTCTTAACAAAGTATTTTACTCAGTTATCTGGTTTGTTCTAGGACTTACAATGAAATTTTGTGTAGAATATTTCTTTTTTAAACACCTTTCATCAACTCGAAAAAAGAACAAAACTAATTTATTCAAAAAATATTTGAGTGTTTTGTTGACAAATTTGATGTATATATTTTCTTGATATTGCAAATACATAGTCCATTTATTCAGCGACTTACATTGAAATTTAATGGAGATTATTTTTGTCTTTGACGTCTTCTATCTAGAATGAAGTTTTGTGGGACAAAACTTAATAAGCTCAGTACAACATTAACCTTAAAACGTGATTTTACTTTTGGGAGATTCCTGGCGTTTAGGTGTGATTTAGAGTTTTGGTGTATCTGAGGACGTATAGTAAAATTGTATGCTTAACAATTTTGTTTAATATTTCGTTCTGATACGATTACATTTAAAGGAGTTTTTTAAACGTTTTTGAAAAAAATTGACCAAAAAGACCCGTTTAGTGACTCGCATGATGGTTAATTACACCCTACACCACTATGTGGAAAGGGTATTATAAGTTTGTTTTGGTAAAAATTCATGTAACACCGCGTAATATTCGTCTGAGACCCCCAATGTGGTATACCAATCTTCATATCTCGGCGAGATAAAGCGATTTTGAGATGTGTGTCCGTCCGTCCTTCCGTCCGTCCGTGTGTCCGTCTGTCCATTATAAATTGTAACCAAACTACAGGCCGCAATTATGGACCGATCGTCACAAAATTTGGTATTGAGATCAGTTTCACATCAGAATAGATCGCTATTTTAATTACTGATGATCGTGAAATATTTAGCGGGTAAAAGTGACCAAAAACATAATTTTTATCCGATTTTGTAGCTGCTCTGTAGGTCGCAATAACAGTCTGATCGCCTCGAAATTTTAAATAAGGTAAGAGTATATGAAAAAGAAGAAGTTTGCAATTTGAGATGGCGTTCAGATAATATTTAGAGGGTTAAATGGACCACAACTTTTGTGTGGAAATTGTGAAATTTTAATGTAATCATAAACACGCTAGAGGTAGCAATTATAGCTCAATAGTCACGAAATTTCGCAGGGGGTAAGAGTTTAGGTTGAAGAAAATGCCAATAATTTTGCATGATGATCTGATATTATTTAGCCGGTGACATAGACCATTACTTTTGTATAAAAAAATTACAAATTTTATTTTTGATCTATCTTTTAATTCCTGGAGGGCATATACCGGAAAAGTAGCCTCCATATGGAGAAATAACTACTGACCTTTCCCTTGATCCAAATTGCAATAATGTGTCCGCTAGATAACGCGCCTACTGCCATGCTACAAGTTGTCGATATCATGACAGAGAAATTTTCAGTTAAATTGTCCAATTGGATGTATTATACAAATATTGCAGCATTGGGTATTTTATACCTCAGGATTTACAGTAAAGGGGATACATACAAAATACGACCAAAGATGTGTCTCTTTGAAATTTGTTTTAGACAATTTGGAGTCTATTTAGCCCAGTCCGTTCATCTGTCTCTCTTACAGTCTACCTGGCTGGTGGGCACGAAAATTTTATACTTCGAAATATTTTGCCCAAACTTAGATTAAGTTCGAATATAGGCTATATAGGTCCACACCTCCTTCACAAAAGTTCAAATTTTTTTCGAAAAAATGTGTGAACGATAACTGGCGAAGTGAGCGATCGATCAATAGATTGGGTAAGACTATATACAAAATTCGGAAAAGTGAAATTTAAGAGTCCTCTCAAATCGTTTTGAATTTTTCAGCAGATTGTCATTGCGGTCCCCTTTTCGATGGTACAATTACAATAGCAAGTCCATATTTCCTGTGATTATGGCCGAAAAGCTCCAAGAAACCCTGAAAAACAGGCAAGAAACCTGAGGCAGAGGGTATATCACCGTTAACGCAGCTGACTTATACTATCTTCTTTGGTGTGTAATTGAATATGAATAATTTTGGGATTTATACATTTGTTTGCATGCAAATTATTTGAATTTCTATTCATTAGTAGTTATTTCTACCGGTATAAAATATATTTTTGATATCACAATATAGACCCACAATAAACTATTTTCGAAATACACTGAAAAGCACAAAACTTCGTGAGGACGATAGATCTTCAATAAACTCACAATTTTCCGAAATATCAAATATCAGAGATGTAGCAAATTGCATTGTATTGTAACGACAAGTTTCCTCCGGTTGCTGGGATAAACTCACGGAGGGTAGGGTTCGTCACAGAAAATTTATATTGAAGTGACTGAGAGTGAAAGACCGAGTTTTGGATTACAAATTCTGAAGTTACACTTTATTGAACAACACAATGTGCTACGCTATCTTAAACTACTTATCCTATTGCGCTGGGCAAGGTACGGCTGGATCGTCTTGAATGTGGGCTGCTTCACTGCTGGGGTGGGGACAACGTCGGTTATTCAGATGTACACTTCCTCGATACAGAATGACGTCAATGCCCACGACGGCTCTTGACCAAGATAACGCACTATTTGCTTACGTTCTGGCCCACGACGGCTCTTGAACGGGTTTTAATCACTTAACCTCTACGTCCTGGCTCACGACGGCTCTGGAACGGAATATCGGTCACTTTACCTGTGTTCCGGCCCACGACGGCTCTGGAACGAGATATTGGTCACTTTTCCTTGTGTTCCGGCCCACGACGGCTCTGGAGCGGATTATCGGCCAATTTTTGCTTGCGTTCTGGCCCACGACGGCTCTTGAACGTGTCTTCAGTAATTTTCCTTTATGTTCTGGTCCGCGACGGCTCCTGAACAAGACTTGATCTCCTGATTTTTCTTTGCGTTCTGGCCCACGACGGCTCTGAACTTTGCACCAAAATCTTTTACAATCACTTAATTCCTTAAGTTCAGACCAACGACGGTTCTTGAACTTCGCGGCAAATTCTTTTAAAATCGCTTAAATTCTTAAGTCCAGACCAACGACGGTTCTTGAACTTCGCGACACAATGCTTAAAAATCACTAAAATCCTTAAGTTCAGACCAACGACGGTTCTTGAACTTCGCGACAATATCATTAAAAATCACTTAAATTCTTATGTTCAGACCAACGACGGTTCTTGAACTTCGCGACAAAATGCTTAAAAATCACTAAAATCCTTAAGTTCAGACCAACGACGGTTCTTGAACTTCGCGACAAAATCCTTAAAATCACTAAAATCCTTAAGTTCAGACCAACGACGGTTCTTGAACTTCGCGACAAAATCCTTAAAGATCACTAAAATTCTTAAGTTCAGACCAACGACGGTTCTTGAACTTCGCGGCAAATTCTTTTAAAAACACTTAAATTCTTAAGTTCAGACCAACGACGGTGCTTGAACTTCGCGGGAAAAATCTGTTAAAATCACTGGTTTTCTTCGCTTTACCGGCTAAATCACTTTACTCTTCGGTCTGGTATCCAGGTCGACCGCTGTGCACTAACTGATCGTTTTCTCCTTCTTACCCGTTTAAAGGTCGTACTCCGACTGACCCCCCAGCTTGGTTTGTCTCTGCCATTTATACCCTCGGCAGCGGCTTCCAGGCTACTTCCAGCAGACTTCCCGACACCGCTTCTCTGTTGCTGCGCCGACCACGAGGTTTCTCGGTTAACGGGAACTTGTTTACAAAATTTATGCTAATGGTAACGGGAACTTGTTTTTGTCTAAATGATTTCGAACTAATTCTGATGTTTAACTACATTTAGTGAGCACAACTGTACCTATTACTATTTTCAAGAAACAATTATTCTTATTATTATTGTTATTGCTATTGATTGTGGTGATGACTGTTATTAATGCCATTATTATAAAATTCATAATATTGATGGAAAATGATACATCTATAAATATATTAAATTTTCCATTAAATATTCAAATAAAACAAAAATGATATGTGAATGGATAATAAAGGCGTATTTCCTGTGTAGACAAAAATGAGGGACGATTTTTGTCGTCACACCGCCCTCCCTTCTCCAAGTGGCTGTAAAAGGCGAGTAAGGTAATCTGAGGAAGAGATAGAGAGAAAAATAAAATGATTAAGCATTTAAATTGAGAGATTTACTTCTCCCGGAGAGAGTCTGAGTTAGTTTCTACAAAGGGCTTTAATTCATTCAAATGTGCATTACGTTCGGCACGCGTTCGTGTGTCACGGATGCGGACGATTACGGGCGAAGGAAAACTTAAGACCTCATACGGGCCGTCAAACTTGGGTGCTAATTTTGCTGCAAAATTCTCTACGGCTTTTGACAAGGGGTGCTGTCTAACTAGAACCAAATCGCCTATGCTGGGCTTCCAGGGTCTTCTTCGAAGGTTGTAATGTCTGCGCTGATCCTCAGCTGCTTTTCCCAATTGATGTCTCACTATCTTAAACACTTCATGTAGTTCCTTTGCTTTTCCCTCCGGATCATGCTTAGATGTACCCGTGCCCGGTACCACTTCGTCGTAAAGAGCGGACGGTAGTCGTGGCTCACGACCTTGAACCAAATATGCTGGACTGTAGCTGGTGGATTCTGACACACTCGTGTTAAGTGCCAGACTGATTTCCGGAATACTCTCGTCCCACTTGTTGTGTTGGTTGTTCGCTATCTGAGCTATCATAGTCTTAATGGTGCGGTTAGCTCTTTCCGTAGGGTTTTCCTGAGGTGTATACGGGGCGGTAAACTGATGACGAACGCCTATCTCCTGCAGGTACCTACTCAAACATTTGCTCGCAAACTGGCTTCCGTTGTCGCTTATAAAGACCTTAGGCACACCAAACCGAGCGAGTATACGTTCTCGGAACGATTTAACGACTCCTTCTGATGTAGCTTTGCGCATGGGTACCAGCTCTATCCATTTGGTAAATCTGTCAAAGAAAACGAGTAGCATGGTGTTTCCGTGTTTCGTCCTTGGTAAAGGTCCCACAAAGTCGGCGCACACCGTGGCCCATGGCTCTTCCGGTATGGTAACCAACATTTCTCCAGCTGGGGCAACTTGACAGGGTTTATACTGCTGACATGACTGACATCTTCGTACGAAATTCGCCACGTCACGGATCATACCTGGCCAATAATACCTGTTGCACACTCTGTTGATTGTTTTCCGGATCCCCAGGTGTCCGGCTGCCGGTTGATCATGATTTTCCTGCAACACACGTTCACGCAAGTGAGTCGCCACACACAGTTTCCATGGCGTACAGTCCTCATCATTGGGATGTCTGGATATGTGGCGGAATAACTGACCATCCACGATGGCAAAGTCAGAAAACTTCTCCGGTTGTCGCTTAACCTCTTCCATCTTCTTCTGCAACCACGGGCACACTTTTTTGTCATCCACTGTTACTCTTTGCAATGTTTCCACTGGCTGGCGCGACAGCGCATCCGCAACAACGTTAAACTTGCCCTTTCTGTATTGAACGGTGAACTGATACTGCTGCAGCTCGAGTGCCCACCGTGCTAGTCGTCCTGTCGGTGTATCAATAGAATTCAACCATTTCAGTGACAGATGGTCAGTCACCACTTGAAACCGATATCCTTCTAAATAAGGTCGCATCTTCCTGATTCCCCACACAATAGCCAGACACTCCTTTTCCGTAGCGGAGTAATTCTTTTCCGCCCCATTAAGGGTTCGGCTGGCATACGCAATTACACGCTCTCCTTCTTCTAGTTCCTGGGTCAACACAGCTCCCAAGCCACATTCGCTTGCGTCGGTCTGTAGCTTGAACGTCTTGGAAAAATCTGGGCATGCTAGAATGGGTGCGTGGGTAAGTCTCGCTTTCAATATTTCTAAGACGGTCTGCTGTTCCTCGGTCCATTTCCAGTGTTTTCCTTTCTTGAGTTGAGATGTCAATGGGTGGGCAAGGGTCGCAAACTCCGGCACGAAGCGACGGTACCAGGAAACAACTCCCAAGAATCGACGCAACTCCTTGAGATTGGTAGGCGCAGGCATTTCTTCGATGGCCGCAACTTTATCCGGGTCTGTGTGGATCCCTTCACCGCTGACCACATGACCAAGGTACTTGGTTTCTCGCTTAAAGAATTCACATTTCTCTGGGTTTATCTTCAAATTCGCTGCTCTGAGTCGTCGAAACACCTCTCCGAGGTTTTGTAAGTGTTCCTCTAGGGTCTTTCCGGTCACAATAATGTCATCAAGGTACGCGAACGCGTGAGGTTCCAATTCCGGACCAATGACACTGTCTAGTGCTCGCTGAAAGGTGGCTGGCGCTGAGTGAAGCCCAAATGGCATTACACGCCATTGATACAGGCCTCGTCCTGCTACGGTGAATGCGGTGTAATTCTTGCTGCTCTCCTCCATAGGAATCTGCCAATACCCGTCCTTTAAATCCAGGCTACTAACATATCTGGCTTCCCTCAACCTGTCGAGTATGGAAGAAATTCTTGGTAGAGGGTAGGCATCTGGATCAGATCTACTGTTGAGATGCCGGAAGTCCATGCATAATCTCCATGTTCCGTTCTTTTTCTTTGCCAGCGTAATTGGCGAACTATAGGCGCTCCTAGACGGTTCTATGTATCCATTCGCCAAAAGTTCATTAATCTTGGCGTCTATGACCTCTTGCATGGCTGGGTTCCTGGGTGCATACCGCAACTTGAAGGGTCGGTCATCCGTGAGTACTATCTTGTGCTTAGCCGCTGTCGACAGCCCGTGCAGGTCTTTAAACTTTTGTAGTTCTTCCTCCAGGAACGTCTGTATCATCCGTTGCTCTTCTAGACTGTGGTCCCCAATTGGTATCTTGCTTGTACCCTTTGTTTCCTGCTCCTCCGATAGGTGGGTTTGTCCTGATGGCATCATCACATTCTCCCCGGTCGTAAGGTGTAGATTCTTCTCAATACCACTAGCGGGCTCTGTAGTCGATCTGTTGAACTTACAGGTTAGTCCTGCGCAGGTGATTTGGGCGTTACACTTCACCAGCCAATCCAAACCTAGGATAACTTCCTCTGTTGTCTCAGGCATAATTAGCAGCTTTTCACTTATTATCTGATCTCCGACCTCGATGTTTGTTTCCAGAGCCCAGTCGACGTGCTGGCGAGTGCCATCTGCCAGTGTCACAACAATGCTCTGAGGGATCCGAGTACTCCTTCCTTCGATGCTACGCGCGAATTCCTTACTGACGAAACATCTAGTTGCTCCTGTATCGACGGTCGCTGCCACCTGAACTCCTCCAATGACAACTACTGCTACTAAACGGGTCGGGTCGAGTCGTAAACTGGTTTCTATTGGGGTTTTTGGTTGTCTTGGGGACTCGCAACCCCACTTACGATACGAGTCCGATCTTCGTTTCCCGGACGTCGCCTGCAGCATCTGTCCGTTCTCACTCCTCTTCGTCCACAAACCCAGCAAAACAATACACGCTCTCTCTCGCAGTTATAGGCGAAGTGTCCATCCCGTCCACATCGCCTACAAGCAGTTCTGGGGTTTACTTGGGGCATCTGCTGGATTTCCTCAGGGTTTACGCGTCGATGCTGCTCCCGGGTCTGGGGTGAAGAAGCCGGTATGCTTTCCATGTCCTCAGCCATTTCTAACAAATCTTCCAACGTGTAGAAATCTTTCCTTCGGATATACCACTGGTATTCTGGGAGGGCATTGCGGAAAATTCTCTCTACTTTCTGAGCCTCGGTCAGGTTACTATGCCGCATAAGGTTCTGCATATGGAGAGAAAAACTCTTGAAGGTCTCACGGGGCTTCTGGCGTCTCTTCCGGATCTCATCATCTAGGTGTTCAAAATACCTGAGGGGGAGGAAGAACTTGAGCATGTCCCCTCGGAAACTCGACCATGTACTCCAATGCCTATTGTTGTTCCGGAACCACACCAGGGCTTTACCTCGCAACACCTCTGGCATCGCTGCGGGCAGTAGATTTTTATCTAGGTCATACATGGTCGTAAGCTCTTCAATTCTCTCCAGAAAATCCCAGGGTTCACATTCTCCATCGTACGACAAATTCCACTTTCTAACTTGTTCCGCGGTACCTCTCATCGAGGCCACTGTTTGTAACGAATGGGTGCCTTGTGATGAGTCTAGGCGGGGTTCGTTCGTGGCCTTCTCCTTGCCTTGGGTAGCGCATTCCCCACAAAATCGAGAGTCCTCCACATTTCTGTTGTTGAGGTTTTCCATCTCCCGCTCGAGCTTCCCCGGCGAGATTGCATTACCATCCATGTTGGTTACCGCAATTACCGGCAGACCTTTTGGCGTTGCGGGTCGGGACGTAGCTGGTGATATTGATCCCTCATGCTTCGCTTGAAGAATCAAAAGGTTGGCGCGCCGTTTTGGGTCATGCTCTTCCCCTAAAAACTGGGCAAACCGTTTCCTCATTTCCTCGACAGTCCCGCTTGTGTCACGGTCATACTCTCCCAGATATGTAATTAATTCCTCTTTGCGGAGGCCGTAAGCCCATGACAATCGTAGTGTGTTCTCCATGACGTGCTCAATTCAGAATTTGTACCTTTATCTGTTCGTAACTGTTTATTCAACTCTCGAGTCCCTGCTCGGGCGCCACTGTAACGACAAGTTTCCTCCGGTTGCTGGGATAAACTCACGGAGGGTAGGGTTCGTCACAGAAAATTTATATTGAAGTGACTGAGAGTGAAAGACCGAGTTTTGGATTACAAATTCTGAAGTTACACTTTATTGAACAACACAATGTGCTACGCTATCTTAAACTACTTATCCTATTGCGCTGGGCAAGGTACGGCTGGATCGTCTTGAATGTGGGCTGCTTCACTGCTGGGGTGGGGACAACGTCGGTTATTCAGATGTACACTTCCTCGATACAGAATGACGTCAATGCCCACGACGGCTCTTGACCAAGATAACGCACTATTTGCTTACGTTCTGGCCCACGACGGCTCTTGAACGGGTTTTAATCACTTAACCTCTACGTCCTGGCTCACGACGGCTCTGGAACGGAATATCGGTCACTTTACCTGTGTTCCGGCCCACGACGGCTCTGGAACGAGATATTGGTCACTTTTCCTTGTGTTCCGGCCCACGACGGCTCTGGAGCGGATTATCGGCCAATTTTTGCTTGCGTTCTGGCCCACGACGGCTCTTGAACGTGTCTTCAGTAATTTTCCTTTATGTTCTGGTCCGCGACGGCTCCTGAACAAGACTTGATCTCCTGATTTTTCTTTGCGTTCTGGCCCACGACGGCTCTGAACTTTGCACCAAAATCTTTTACAATCACTTAATTCCTTAAGTTCAGACCAACGACGGTTCTTGAACTTCGCGGCAAATTCTTTTAAAATCGCTTAAATTCTTAAGTCCAGACCAACGACGGTTCTTGAACTTCGCGACACAATGCTTAAAAATCACTAAAATCCTTAAGTTCAGACCAACGACGGTTCTTGAACTTCGCGACAATATCATTAAAAATCACTTAAATTCTTATGTTCAGACCAACGACGGTTCTTGAACTTCGCGACAAAATGCTTAAAAATCACTAAAATCCTTAAGTTCAGACCAACGACGGTTCTTGAACTTCGCGACAAAATCCTTAAAATCACTAAAATCCTTAAGTTCAGACCAACGACGGTTCTTGAACTTCGCGACAAAATCCTTAAAGATCACTAAAATTCTTAAGTTCAGACCAACGACGGTTCTTGAACTTCGCGGCAAATTCTTTTAAAAACACTTAAATTCTTAAGTTCAGACCAACGACGGTGCTTGAACTTCGCGGGAAAAATCTGTTAAAATCACTGGTTTTCTTCGCTTTACCGGCTAAATCACTTTACTCTTCGGTCTGGTATCCAGGTCGACCGCTGTGCACTAACTGATCGTTTTCTCCTTCTTACCCGTTTAAAGGTCGTACTCCGACTGACCCCCCAGCTTGGTTTGTCTCTGCCATTTATACCCTCGGCAGCGGCTTCCAGGCTACTTCCAGCAGACTTCCCGACACCGCTTCTCTGTTGCTGCGCCGACCACGAGGTTTCTCGGTTAACGGGAACTTGTTTACAAAATTTATGCTAATGGTAACGGGAACTTGTTTTTGTCTAAATGATTTCGAACTAATTCTGATGTTTAACTACATTTAGTGAGCACAACTGTACCTATTACTATTTTCAAGAAACAATTATTCTTATTATTATTGTTATTGCTATTGATTGTGGTGATGACTGTTATTAATGCCATTATTATAAAATTCATAATATTGATGGAAAATGATACATCTATAAATATATTAAATTTTCCATTAAATATTCAAATAAAACAAAAATGATATGTGAATGGATAATAAAGGCGTATTTCCTGTGTAGACAAAAATGAGGGACGATTTTTGTCGTCACAGTATATATGTATATTTATTTATTTTAGGTTATTCCAAAAAGGAACCTGATATTCAAAGATAATTTGAAGATTTAGCAGGAGGGGCTAATCAATGTGAATTTCCCAATTTTTGAATATTTTTTCCACAAACATCTCAGTAGGGACAAGGGAGGCTTCTCTTATATCAATGGATTCATATTATGTTATTGATATGTGGCCAAGTTTTTATCGCCGAGTCCGAACGGCGTGTCCTAAGTTGCCACTTGTAGAGACGTTTTTCATGGATGAAATACTCAGGAAATTTCGACAAAATTATTAAGGTGTATTTTGCCACCGTTGAAAATTTGAAAATTTGATTCAGCGTGAAAGGCCGTTGCACGTAGCTAATTCTTCGAGGTTGTGGTGTAGGGTATCACATGGTCGGCCCCGTCCGACAATAGCCTTTGCTTACTTGTTTTTTCATAGAAAGATAGCCCCGCATTGTTGTCAGTAATATTGCCAAAGACACTGTATAAGTTAGATACTTTGTCCCTCAACTTCCCCTGCTCGATCAATCACGGATGCTGATTGGCGCACTGGCATCTCCTCTACAATTCCCTCTGCGGATACCGTAGTGTGCGGATCGCCGCTGGGCATCGGTTGTTGACGGTTTGCTCACTTTGTTACACTCTTAATCTCACTGGAATAATTGTAATTGTATTAGTATATGACATGGGATCCTCTGCGATCACTTAGAACCTCTGCGTTCACTTGTCATTAGCCATTTGTCGAAGAATAACGTCTAAGCGTTATTTCTAATAGGCCTCTGTCGCCACTACCCCCGATTACAAAAGGTAATCTTTGTTGTAAGAAAAGAATAACCAATAAACTTCCAGCATATTATTATATTTAAATTGATACTGCTTGTGTTTTTATTTCTTTGATTCTTTTCTCCCTCCACTGCTCATCATACGGTAACTGAGCTATCGTTGTAAATACCTATGGATTTCCCCTCCCTCACTTAAACATTTGGTCGCATCGAGCCGGATTGAAGCCAGCCTTTTTGTTGTCGCTGCTCCTGTTGCCTATTCTCTCTCTCTTGTATTGTGATACAACGAGATTTGAAGCATTTGCTGTTGTCTTAGCACGGACAAATATTGAAGAAAATTGCATCTCCTCTAAACAACAACAAATTACCATACTAACACCAGGTACGTAAACTCAGATTTCTATCAAAAGTGAGCTACCGCGAGTGTTAATATTTTTCGTTTGAGCAGTAAATAAATAAATCATTGGTCGAATTTCAATCTCCCTACGCGAGTGAATTAAATTCGTTTCACAATTATTACTTATACAGTCCACACACAAATTTGGTTTAAATCGTTGTTGTACTGATCATCCGACGTCGCGTTGATCATACAAATCATAAATTGCTCTAACTTATTAGTTCTCACCAAAACAACTAACACTCATAACTTCCAATCGTCGTTTCTAGCCTTGCAATTTGCACTTTGGTCGACTATTGTCATCACTACGTGTGTTAATTGCTTCATCCCTCCACATAAAGCGTCTTAGTTCTTGCTAAACTTGCTAGTTTTATTTCGTTGTACTGATCACCCTACGTCGCGTTGATCATACAAAGCACTCGGTGTTGTTACTTCGTAATATTCGAATTGTGGCTCTTCTCATTCTAACTGAGAACTTGCAAATATATGTATTTGTAATATTTGCAATAATAACATCCTAAAATTCCAATCACTTTTGCTCTGGTGTTGTTAAATTATTACACGCACTGATTTAACTTAGCTGTCTGAGTGCTGATCATTTGAAATTTATTTATTGTTGTTGTTATTCCACTAGGTCTTTTCTAACGAAGTCCTTTTTGTTGAGAATTTGCATTGGCAAATTTACACTAACAACATAACCTACATTGGTACTCTCCACATATTGTCGTTTGTTTCTCCAACCACAAAATATTTGGCGTTGTTATTTCCTCGTTTACCCTTTGAAAATTTGCCTGCAAATTTACAATAACAACGCATCATCCAAATTCTCGCTGCCCTGATCGTCCATTGCCAACCAAACACATTCGTTCGTTCTATTCTCATACTAATTATTCTACTTTGAGAAAATACATTGAATTCTAACAACAACGTTCCCGCCTTTTTGCCGCGTCTATTAGTAACGTTGCAAAAATTACCAACAAAACTCTGCTGATCCTCAGCACTCACTTGCTTGGTCGCTTGCAACGTCTGTTGTTCAGTGGGAGCTTCGCTGCATACACATAGACATTTCTCTGCTAGCGTCGCTTGTGTGTGCAGCACAGTGGGGTAAGAAAGTCCAAATAGTACAGTGGGGCAAAAGCACAAAAAGTTTTTTTTAATAATTAATTTTGAAAATTATTTTTCGATAATTTTTAAAAATATAATTAATTGGCTGTAGGGTTTTTGGAATTTTTGGACAAATTCACCCTACACTCGGCATTTATTGCACATATTACTAGCAGAGAACATACGTGAAAAATAATTGTTTTCGACATTTTAATATTGTTTTTGGCCATATTACTTAAACATTTTGGAAAATTGTTTGAGCCCCCGTAGGGTTTAGGTATTTTTGGACAAATACACCCTACTTTTGGCATACCTTGCACCAACGTGTCAACCAAATAAGATATTTCTGACAAATTATTTTATCTGCGTTGATTTTCTTGGGCAAACATTTCTTTTTCAGACAAATAGCTTATTTGCCGTTGGAATTTGGACAAGTACACCCCAGCATTGGAAAATCTCACCTTTTCATACACCCTACACTTGGTAGCGCCATATACACTTTTGTATAATTGAGACTTTTTAGCATATTTTGGCTAAATTAAAGCAGTTTTTCGCCTTGAAAAAGTTTCTTGAAGTTATCTTCCATTTCCCCCTACTTTAATTTCAAGTATAATTACACATTGCTAAGATTCTGTTGTATTCTTAGAATTTTGGAGGTTTTGTGTGGAAATTTCTAATTTCCTGTGAGCTATAGCCATTTATTCTTCAACTCGAATTTCATTTGTTCACCTCTCTTTGTTGTTTGTTGCAAATTCTATTGCAGATTTAACTTACAAAATGTCTGTCACCCCGCTTACTCGGTTTATTAGAGCTTCAGACATCGTTTTGAAACGCGTGGCTTCCTTTGAACAGAAAAGTGAAACCAACTATAACGCACATTATCTCGAAATCCACAATTCAGAGCTTCGAAAATTGTGGAACAAAGTTCAATGCACTTATGAGGAGTGCAAAAACTACCTCACGACATCCGAGACTGCACAGGCTGATGGTATTGATGTCGTTGAGGAAAAGTACGCCACATCCTACATTGCTTACCTTCGGTGCATTAGCACAATTAGTCGGCATCTTGAACGCCTTAAATCTTCAGGCACTGAAACTCCATCATCTGCTATAGCTTCCCCAATCTCACCACCTCCACAAAATGAATTGTTGAACGTTTCAAAAGAAACACAATCTCCAGGTTTGCTTTCGAGTAAATCTTTAGAAATCTCACGACCTCCCAAACACTCGTTGAATCTTGCTGAAGTAGCAACTCCACCCAATAGGTCATTGGACGAATCCGTCCCGCCGGTTCCTGTGCAGTCTGCTTCTCCCTCCGTACCTGCTCCACCTGAAACTTTTTGCAATCCTTGCAATTGCTCTAGTGACCCTGTTGCTAACTCCACATCACCTGTCGATACCCACAGCTTACCATTGCCACCAATCGACATTGATGTTTTTGCTGGTGGATTTATGACTTGGCCCTCCTTTAGGGATCTTTTCACCACCCTATTTGTTGAAAATTCGCGTCTGTCAGACATTGAGCGCCTTTGCTATTTGTTGCAGAAAACCACCGGTGAGGCTCGCGAAATCGTCTCGTCATTTCCACTCACCAATTCTAGTTTCCCCTTAGCGTGGAAAGCATTGTCGGATACGTATGACAATAAACGTATCGTGGTAAATAGTCACATCCAACAATTGCTCAGTCTCCCTTCTTTGGATAAAGAAACTTGCTCTGGTTTGAAAACCATTCAGCGTGGGATTAGTAGTTGTCTTGCTGCAATGACCGTCTATGACGTCATCACGGATCATTGGGATCCAATAGTAGTTTGTATTTGTTTGCAGCGTTTGCCAAAATTAACTTTGACTCTGTGGGAGCAAAGCCTGAAAAATAAGTCTTATTTGCCTTCTTGGAAAGACTTAGATGCTTTCCTCACAGAGAGGATACAAACATTGATGTGTATCCAGAACATGTATGGACATCAAGTCACAAATTCGTCATCTAATCGCACCAATAAATCGTTGTTATCTAATGTTGTTCCTAAATCCTCCAATAAATTGTTGTCGGTACATAAATCTAACGATGTATCACCCCCTCGATCCACCAATTTATTGACAAGGACTTGCCCAATTTGTCCTAATCAGAGACATGCTTTGCGCCTCTGCCCCCAGTTTTCTAAACTTTCATTTAAGGACAAATTTTTGATTGTAAAAAAGTATAAGTGCTGCCTTAATTGCTTATCTCGTGGTCATGCAGTTAAATCTTGCCAGAGCAAACATAGTTGCAACTGGTGTAAACAACGGCATCATAGCCTACTCCATCGACCACAAGTTAGAAGAGCTATTGCTCCGGCCACAACAAAACTGTCTCCGTCTTTTACTGATGTCAAAAGTCGAGATCCCAGTTATGTTTTGTCGCAGCCCCGACACCCTACCGGCAGTTCTACTTTGCCATGCACTTCTCCGACTTTTACCAATGTCAAAAGTCGAGAGCCTAAGTGTAATATGTCGACCCGCTCTTCTAATAAATGCCAAAGCAATCTTCCAGATACTAATACTTTGCAAATTAGAAAAGTTGTAGCTTCTTCAACGAAGACAACTCCGGCTTTTACTGATGTCAAAAGTCGAGAACATAATTCCACTTTTTCGCACCCAACCCACTCTCCGGCTTTTACAAAGATCAAAAGTCAAGTATTTAGTCCTTCTTTGTCGCGTCCATCCTCCTCTCCGGCTTTTACCAAGGTCAAAAGTCGAGTATTTAGTCCTTCTTTGTCGCGTCCATCCTCCTCTCCGGCTTTTACTGATGTCAAAAGTCGAGAACTTCGTTTGATGGATCGGTCTTCGGACAACACCAAACTCTTCTTTAGATAATAGTGTGCTTTTGTTAACAGCCAAACATAGTTGAATTCGTTGCGTGCCCAAAAATCTATTTCGGGTACCTTCTTACTGGTTCGGTTTCTGTCACCTTTTGTTCCTAATCTCGCATTTTAAATTGAAATCGACCACGGAGTAATGCTAACAAATAATAGAAACAAATCACTAGTAATATTATATCTTAAATGGAATTGTTCTGTGACTCGTCTCCATATTCTTGAATCGAGCGAATATCGGAGTCGATCATTTCTTAATTAATCGTTATAGAAATCGCTAATTTCCAATTTGAACTATAGCTCAATTGAAATCTGAATTTACGTTCATAAATCCTATTGTTAACACATTTGTACAATATTATAAATCTCTATCGTAATTATTCTTAGCTTTAATTTGTTGATCCACGCTTACGTGTATCAAGGTGGGCGGCAATGTATAAGTTAGATACTTTGTCCCTCAACTTCCCCTGCTCGATCAATCACGGATGCTGATTGGCGCACTGGCATCTCCTCTACAATTCCCTCTGCGGATACCGTAGTGTGCGGATCGCCGCTGGGCATCGGTTGTTGACGGTTTGCTCACTTTGTTACACTCTTAATCTCACTGGAATAATTGTAATTGTATTAGTATATGACATGGGATCCTCTGCGATCACTTAGAACCTCTGCGTTCACTTGTCATTAGCCATTTGTCGAAGAATAACGTCTAAGCGTTATTTCTAATAGGCCTCTGTCGCCACTACCCCCGATTACAAAAGGTAATCTTTGTTGTAAGAAAAGAATAACCAATAAACTTCCAGCATATTATTATATTTAAATTGATACTGCTTGTGTTTTTATTTCTTTGATTCTTTTCTCCCTCCACTGCTCATCATACGGTAACTGAGCTATCGTTGTAAATACCTATGGATTTCCCCTCCCTCACTTAAACAGACACTTTATACCTACATAAATACATGGATCCCAGGGAATCTGATGTCGAATTTTTCAAAACCTGTAGAAATGTATCTATATTTAATAAGACATATTGGATAGATCAAGAGTTATTCAATACAAACTGTCTGCTGTAAAATTTGCTTTTGTCGCTTGCGGAATAGCAACAACCATTAAACGAGTGGTACGGTTTTGAAAACGTTATTTTAATCATACTAATTGAGGCTGTGAAGTTTACACCCAGCACGTAGAGCAACCAATTTTTTCTTTACCTTTCATCAAAGCTTGAGTTCACGCATTAAATTAATATTCATAAGTTATGAATAGTTCTAAAGTCATTGGTGCAAAATTACCATTTTTGTCTCCATAATTTGTGGTTTGTCTCTTCTGTTCATTGAAAATAATTGTATGATAAAATGGGTGAAGCCTTCCTTTTGCTGCCATCAATGTATTATATTCTGCACACCATTATTCGAATAATAAAATAAGGATGCCATGGGACATTTATTTTCATATTCTCCTGGAATTTATTACAATCGACAATACGTATAAAATTTGAAAAAGTACAAGAAATAGTGGTACACACTTAATGCTCATTTATAATTTTGCATTTATGTCAAGTGTATATGTAAGCATGTACAAGTTCATATAAAATACATACATATTTTTCAATCAATGAAATGTTGAGAATTTAAAAGGAAATCATTATTCCTAGAATTGAAAGCAATATGTTTGTTTATCGCATACAATGATAACTTCTGGAAAATATTTAATGCCGAAGAATGTAAGTCGAAAGATATACTTTGAGATTTTCTGATGAAAATATAAACCGGCAAATGGTGGTACGGGTGACGTAGGGGATGGAAGATACCAAGGAACGGTCCTGACCGGTTTTAACATGGCAAAGCCCAGGATTTATCTTGGTCCCTCTTTCATCTCAAGTGGACACTGACCTCCCCGTGGTGTCACCTGGGGAACTGCCTTTAACACCCGTTAAAGGTAGTGAGCTAACATGTGCCGCGCGTTCACCCATAAGAACGTTAAAAACTTGGGTTTGGGCGTCGGGTTAGTAACCCTCCCCTAGAAAAAACAGCCTACTATGAAAAAACGAAAGAAAAGAAAAACAAACCCCTCTAAAGTTGACGAACCCCGCAAACGTTTTAAGGACCATGATCTGCGAATCTGCACCTGGAATGTTCGCACTCTTTATAGAGAAGGTGCAGTCTTCGCATTGGCAGACGTACTTGGAAAGTACAAAGCCGATATTACTGCCATACAGGAAATACGATGGACTGGGAAAGATGTCACAACAACACCTAAAGGTGACGCACTGTATTATAGCTGCCATGACACAAAGCATGAGTTTGGTTGCGGTTTTGTAGTTGGTCGGAGGTTAAAACATCTGGTCTCCAGCTTCACGCCAGTGAATGAAAGACTTGCTACAATTCGATTTAAAGCAAAATTCTTCAACATCAGCTTTATCTGCGCTCATGCCCCAACCGAAGACAAGGACGAACAGACCAAAGATATATTCTACGAGAGCTTAGAAGAAACATATGACCGTTGTCCTGCCCATGACATTAAAATTGTTCTAGGCGATTTTAATGCCAAAATTGGAAAGGAGAATATCTTTGGACAAACAGTTGGGAAATTCAGTCTACATAGTGAAACATCAGACAATGGAATGAGGCTGATAGACTTCGCAGCGGCAAAAAACATGGTAGTTAGCAGTACCAGATTTAAGCATCTCGATATTCATAAGGGCACTTGGCTGTCTCCAGACCAAAGAACAATAAATCAAATTGATCACGTTGTGATAGATGGAAGACATTCATCGAGCGTGTTGGATGTACGATCGTTCCGAGGAGCAAACATAGATTCGGACCATTACCTCGTTGCAGCAAAGGTACGTACCCGTCTAAACGTTGCAAATAAAGCACGGACAGACACAACAAGAAAGTTGGACATCGCCAAGCTGCAAACACAACAGATAGCCACAGCATATTCCACTCAACTGACCCAATTGCTTAATGATAGCGCTTCTCGTCCCGATAACATATCAGCACAATGGCAAAATATTGCCCACTCCATGCAAACAGCCGCAAAATCAGTACTTGGATACCAGAGACCTCCACCAAAGAATCCGTGGTATGACCAGGAGTGCCGTGCTGCTACCGAAGAAAAAAATGCGGCATATAGGGCTACTTTACAATCAGTAGCAACGCGTAGCGCACGAGAGAGGTATCGGGAGAAAAGGAGAGAGGAGAAACGCCTTTTCCGCAGGAAAAAGAGAGAAATGGAAAAGAGGGAGTGTGAACAAATGGAGATGTACAGGAGACAGAACGAAGTCCGAAAATTCTACCAAAGAGTGAAGCATCAAACTGATGGCTTTGGTACAGGAATATCCTCCTGTAGAGATCAACAAGGTAATTTGGTAACTGATACAGATAGTGTGCTCCGGATATGGAAAGAACATTTTTCCAAACTGTTGGTATCCGATAGCAGTGAAGACGGCGAAGATACCACAGATCCAATCCCAGATGATGGTATTGAATGTATACCGCCCAGCCAAGATGAGGTAAGGACAGCAATAAACCGGCTGAAGAATAATAAGGCGGCAGGAGCAGATGGCCTACCAGCCGAGCTGTTCAAAACCGGAGGCGACACGCTGATAAGGTGTATGCATCAGCTAGTTAGCACCATCTGGCAGGAAGAACGCGTACCCGACGATTGGAACGTGAGCATCCTATG
Source organism: Musca autumnalis (assembly GCF_047663935.1). Lineage (NCBI taxonomy): Eukaryota > Metazoa > Arthropoda > Insecta > Diptera > Muscidae > Musca > Musca autumnalis. Next base: position 58,335,379 of record NW_027411977.1, on the reverse strand, counting down.
TCCAGTCCACAAGAAGGGTGATAAGACTGTGTGCTCCAATTATAGGGGCATAAGTCTGCTCCCTATTGCATATAAGATAGTGTCTGGCATATTGTGTGAGAGACTAAAGCCTATGGTCAATGAAATTATTGGACCCTATCAGTGCGGCTTTAGACCTGGCAAATCCACCATTGACCAGATATTTACCTTGAGACAAATCCTGGAAAAGACCCAAGAAATGCAGATCGACACCTTCCATCTTTTCGTCGATTATAAAGCAGCATTCGACAGCCCTATACGTTCAAAGGTGTTCCAAGCCATGTCTGATTTTGGTATTCCTGCAAAGCTCATTCGACTTTGTAGAATGACATTAACTGAGACGAGATCCTCAGTTAAAATTGGAAAGAACCTCTCCGAAGAGTTTACTACCAAAAGAGGTTTCAGACAAGGAGACGGCCTGTCGTGTGATCTATTCAACATCCTGCTGGAAAAGGTCATACGAGACGCGAAGGTCAAAAGAAATGGAACGATATACACGAACAGCCACATGTTACTGGCTTATGCCGACGACATTGACATCATGGGTCGATCGGTAAAGGAAGTAACTGACACCTTTGCAAAAGTCGAAAGAGAATCTGCTAAAGTTGGTCTGGCAGTAAACGGCGTAAAAACCAAGTTGATGGTATCGACGCGTAATATGTCCATAAACACCGCACCATCTGTGAATGTTGGTACCTATAATTTTGAGGTAGTAAAGGACTTCGTCTACCTCGGCACCGCCATAAACACAACAAATAACATCAGTTGTGAAATACGAAGAAGAATAGTGTTGGCTAACAGATGCTACTTTGGGCTGAGTAAGCAGTTTAGGAATAAAGCCACCTCTCGTCAAACAAAAATAACACTGTACAAAACACTGATACTACCCGTGCTAATGTATGGTTCCGAAGCATGGGTACTTGCTCAAGCAGATAAGGCAGTGCTTTGTGTATTTGAGAGAAAAATTCTTCGAAAGATCTACGGGCCAATCTGTGTTGACGGCGAATATCGGCGTCGTATGAACATCGAGCTGTATCAACTATACAATGACATCAATATAATTGAACGAATCGAGATACAACGATTGCGATGGCTAGGCCATGTTATAAGAATGAGTGATGATGAACCCGCTAAAAAGGCGTATAAATACGGGCCGCATGGAGGTTCTCGCAGATCTGGAAGGCCAAAGCTTCGTTGGAGCGAACAAGTGAAACGAGATATTACAAAGCTACATATCCCAGATTGGGAAAATACAGCAGCAAATAGAGAGGATTGGAGATTTTTTCTTAGTTCGGCTTATGGAACAAATGTTCTGTAAATGGCCAGCTAAGTAAGTAAGTAAATGGTGGTACGAACAATTAAAGAAGGCGATAAATTCGTCAGACAAGAGAAGCTACAAAATCGGACATAAACATCAAATGTTCATATCCCTTCTACTAAAGCTTTGTCCTTCTAATTTTACATTACACGTTTATTGAACATATTACACTGTACGACACAAATAATAATTACAAGATAATTCGACCAGATTATGAAAGACGACCAAAAAAGAAGACACGTGTATCGGCGTTTTGAAAGTTTACGTCGGGAAGTAAACTAAATAGGCGTGGCAAGTTCCGCCTATTTCTACCGGTTTTGGAATATTCCACATCAGATTCCTGGGAATCCTTGCATTTTAGGTACAAAGTGTCTTTAACAATATTACTGACAACAATGCGGGGTATCTTTTTATGAAAAAATTAACCCTCATGCGAGTCACTAAAGGGGTCTTTTTGGTCCTTTTTTTCAGAAACGTTTAAAAACTCCTTTAAAATGTGATCGTATCAGAACAAAATATTCCACAATATTATTTGTCATAAAATTTTACTATAGGTCCCCGAATATACCAAAACTCTAAATCGTACGTAAACGCCAGGAATCTGCCAAAAGTAAAATCACGTTTTAGGGTTAATGTTGTACTTTATTTGAGTTTATTAAGTTTTGTCCCACAAAACTTCATTCTAGATAGAAGACGTCAAAGACAAAAATAATCTCCATCAAATTTCAATATCAGTCGCGGAATAAATGAAACATGTATTTGCAATATATATCAAGAAAATATATACATCAAGTTTGCCAAAAAAAAAAAAAAAAAAAAAACACCCAAATATTTTTTAATAAATTTGTTTTGTTCTTTTTTTTCTAGTTGATGCATGAAAGTAACATGAAATTTAGTTCTAGATGAAAGGAGTTAAAGGAAGAAATATTCTACACAAAATTTTAATGTAACTCCAAGAACATACTAGATATCTAAGTAAAATATTTTGTTAAGAAAATTACGTTACAAAATTATAGGTAGAAATTATTTGTTAATCTTTTAGACAAAATCTCCTAAAATACTTCACTTCTTGGGGATTGTGTTAAAAGAAGAAATATTCCAAATCAAATTTCGTTATGAGTCTCTGGACAAAATAAATTTGTAGCTATAATATTTAACATCTCCAGCTTTCGAGCTTTCGCTTTTTATATATGATTTAGGACATATTCTACCGTTTTTATTCACATTTTCGTTATATATTTTATTGATGTTATTTCATATTAAATTCTTTCAGAAGATTATGTGTGCTCGATCCAAACTGTTTTTGAAATATCTGTGGTGAATATATATAGGGAAACTATTGATTGAGGGTTAATTCAGTCAATTTTGTCAGAGCAGGAGTAGCTGCCATCACTATCGTATATAGAACCATGTCAAAACCATGGATGTTAGGACCAGGGCTTCGGAGTCGAGCCATTTTTGGTCAGACTCCGACTCCAGTCCAATTTTTTTCTCGACTCCGACTCCGACTCCAACTCCGGAGTCGACTCCGAAAATAGATAAAATAAAATTCACAACTTAAATTACTGTCATCTCAGTTTGAACTTTCAAGATACATAACACGTAATGTGACAAAAGAAAACCTTCGAAATACATAAAATCGGTCCGTGCCGTAATAATAAATCGTAAACCTATACCGGCAATTTTACATCTTTATACTTTATAAAGTTCCCGACGAATATTTCGATGTGTTTCAAGCGGAATGACAAGTTAGTATCTTGTGGTGGAAAGTGTCTTTTGTCTACAACTTAAAAAAGAATACAAGTAAAACCAACGTTTAGTACTGCTAAGCCCAACTGACAATCGGAATTTTTTAAATAGTTCTAGAAATTTATATATCCACCATCCTATAGAGGTAATGTTCATAATTTAACGTCAATTTGTTAAATATTTTCATTCCTCAGCATAAATATATTGTCAAATTTATCCCAGATGCATGACTTAATCAAAAATCATTTGACCTCTTCTCATCGAAGAACAACAGGATACCAGAGGAATATCCCCCTTAAATAGAGAGAGAAATGGTTAAGTAGGTTTACTTATAGATAACCACACACTATTCTATTATAAAAAAGCAGACTTCTTTATAAAAGACGCATGGTTCTCCAAAAGACCGAATATGTCGTTTAAAAAATAGCAGGAACATCGTCTTTAAGAAGATTCTAATTTTTCTCATACAAATTTAGCAAGAAGTCTAGTAGGTCTTTCGTATGATTTCCCTTAAAGTACTACAAGGTCTCTCAAAGAACAGGTTCTTTCACATCAGACATAAAGGACTTCTAATAAAAAACAACAAGAGAAGACCAGTGAGTCTTCTATAAAATGGCCTGTAAATCAGCTATGAACAAAGCAGTACTCTAGCGTCGATTCATGGCACAAATACTACAGTCACACATATTATTTTGTGCATCATTGTTGTAAATCTTCTGAAAGATCTTCCCTAAGTATATTTGGAACGTGCAAACATTATTCCAATCAATTGACACAAAAAATGTTTCCCATATGCATTTTGTAGTCAAAATAGAGATTAATAATTTAATTTAATAATTTAAATTGATTTGACAAATTTTGATAAATGTAGAACATATTATTGCCTCCAGTAAAATTTGCTAGACTCCGACTCCAGACTCCGACTCCAACTCCGACTCCGAAGCCCTGGGTAGGGGTAATGAAAAAATCACGCGATTTTTTCATTACCCTTACCGATCCCTTCAACCATCCTGACGCTAAACTCCATACAATTTTAAACATCTGTATCTGACGTGACTAAGGTTGAACCTAATGTATAAATATTTGTATAAAAACGGAAGCAAGATTCTTTGAAAATGTGAGTGTCACTCAAGGCAAAATTTTATAAGGTAAATGCATGAATTACTACAACTAACAAATTTACAAAAACAACATTGTTGTTATTGAAAATTTATTGTCCAAGAAAATATTGAATAATGGAGTCGTTCTAAAATTTTTCTCATTAAAAACATAAATAAATTTTGAAAATCCTCTAAAATAGAACAAATTTGCATCAAAATGTAAATATAAAACATTCAGAACTGTCGATGAAAAGAAAAATTTTATGGTAGCAAATTTCGAAGTTTCAAATTTCATGAGTAGACCCTATTACATTTTGAAAACCAAATTTACAAAATAGTAAAAATACAGCTGATTGTCACTTCTAAATGTGACTTGGTATCATTCTTCGAAAATGGATCTGTAGGGGTTATGTTAACCCTACCGATCCCATAAACCATCCTGACGCTAATACCAAATAATTGTCTCATACAAATATAATAACTAATTAAAAACTTCCTTGATTATGATTATGCCATGTTAAAGAAGTCGGTGAGGGAAATAATAAAATTGCGCAATTTTACATGGTCATAGTATTCGAAACATCTTCTAGGAGTAATTTTCATTGAAAACGCAGATGACCCCAAACTAAAAGCAAGCTCGAATTTGGGGTGATATTGCATTTTCAAAGCCACAAATTTCTTTTGTTCAGAGACTCATAATGAAATTTGATTTGAAGCATTTCTTCTTTTGACACAATCCACAAAAAGTGCGGTATTTTAGGAGATTTTGACTTAGTATGGAATAAATTTTAATTAAAAATCTAGAAGTTTAACAAATAATTTCTACCTATAATATCTAATTTTGTAACGACATTTTTTAACAAAATTTTTTACTCAGATATCTAGTTTGTTCTAGGACTTACAATGAAATTTTGTATAAAATATTTCTTCTTTTAACACCTTTCGTCTAGAGCTAAATTTCATGTTACTTTCATGCATCAACTCGAAAAAAGAACAAAACAAATTTATTCAAAAAATAGTTGGTTGTTTTGTTGGCAAACTTGATGTATATATTTTCTTGATATATATTGCAAATACATATTTCATTTATTCGGCGACTTACATTAAAATTTGATGGAGATTATTTCTGTCTTTGACGTCTTCTATCTAGAATGAAGTTTTGTGTGACAAAACTTAAAAAACTCAGATAAAGTACAACCTTAACCCTAAAACGTGATTTTACTTTTGGCAGATTCCTGGCGTTTACGTACGATCTAGAGTTTTGGTATATTTGGAGACCTATAGTAAAACTTTATGACAAATAATTTTGTGGAATATTTTGTTCTGATACGATCACATTTTAAAGGAGTTTTTAAACGTTTTTGAAAAAAGGGACCAAAAAGACCCGTTTAGTGACTCGCATTAGGGTTAATTTTTTCATAAAAAGATAGCCCGCATTGTTTTCAATAATATTGCCAAAGACACTTTATACCTAAAATGCAAGGATTCCAAGGAATCTGATGTCGAATATTTCAAAACCTGTAGAAATGGGCGGAACTTGCCACGCCTATTTAGGATACTTCCCGACGTAAACTTTCAAAACGCCGATACACGTGTCTTCTTTTTTCGGTCCTCTTTCATAATCTGTGCGGGGTTTCTTGTAATTTTAAAAAAAGTTCGATTTTGTTGTACAGTGTTATTATAATTGCAAACGAGTTTAAGTTAATGCATGAATTATGCACTAGGGTTATGACTTTTTGATATTTTTTCTATAAAATACTATAAAATTGAAAAAATTCTCAAATATTTATTTCCTATTGCACGAAAATAACTTTTATTCCATTTAAATATTGAAAGGTCCGTACAAATCAATTTTAATTTTTATACCCTACACCACTATGTGGAAAGGGTATTATAAGTTTGTTTTGGTAAAAATTCATGTAACACCGCCAAATATTCGTCGGAGACCCCCAATGTGGTATACCAATCTTCATATCTCGGCGAGATAAAGCGATTTTGAGATGTGTGTCCGTCCGTCCGTGTGTCCATCTGTCCATTATAAATTGTAATCAAACTCCAGGCCGCAATTTTAGACCGATCGCCACGAAATTTGGTATGGAGGTCGGTTTCACATCAGAATAGATCGCTATTTTAATTGGTGATGATCGTGAAATATTTAGCGGGTGAAATGGACCAGAAACATAATTTTTATCCGATGTTGTATATGCTCTGTAGGTCGCAATAATAGTCAGATCGCCTCGAAATTTTAAATAAGGTAAGAATATATGACAAAGAAATAGCTTGCAATTGATGGCGATCAGATAATATAATGGACCAAACCTTTTGTGTGAAAAAATTTTGTATAAAGCTTATATCCTTATTCCTGGAAGAGACATTCCGGGCATGTAAGCTTTACTTGGAAGAGGAACGCTTGACATTTCTATTGATGTCAATTTTGTTGGTGTACATGTTCTACCTGAACTTTTTACATCTGTTTTTTTATGTAATTAATGCAATTTTTTTATGTAAGATATACTGATGTAAATAAAGGACATATATATATATATATATACATGATAAGATACAGTCTAATATACCCTGTTATTTGTTTTTAGTGTAATGATAAACACGCTAGAGGTCGCAATTATAGTTCAATAATGACGAAATTTTGCATGAGGTTGGGGTTTAGTTTGAAGAAGTGGCCTACAATTTTGGATGATGATCTGATATTATTTAGCGGGTGAAATGGACCATTACATTTGTATGAAAAATAGAAAAAAAAAATATTTTTGGTCTATATTTTTTTCCTGGAGGGCATATACCGGCAAAGTAGACTACATATGAAAATAGAATTACTGATCTTCCCCTCCCCCCCCCCCCCCCCATGAAAATTGCAATAAAGTGTCTTCTAGATAAGGGCCTACTGCTTAATATATAATGGGTTTTGTGTAGAGAGCCACATTTTCCCATTCCCAGTTGTTGGTGTCCTAACGTTTTAATTGGATTTTTATACATACATCGCAGCATGATTCGCTTTGCCACCTTCTTTCAAAACGATTCCCCAGCCAAGCAAAATCAAATTTTAAAACGGTTTTAATACGCGATGAGTTAATACATATATGTATGTAGTGGTGTAGGGTATCACATGGTCGGCCCGTCTGACTATAGCCCTCTCTTACTTGTTTTGATATAAGAAATAAGGTTATGTATATCTATCTTTATTAATAAAAGAGTAAAGTTATTAACTCACTGACTGACTGATTGATTCATCAACGCCGAGACCAAACCGCTGAAACTTGGTCCGAAGGTGTCAGATAAGGTTGGGTTTTTAGAAACTCCTACTAGAAGGTACTAAATATGGTACCGTTTATGTTAGGCGAACCTTCTGGCAGTGTCGCCAGGCGTCATTTCACATTTTTTGGATAGTTTGAAAGTTTTTAGCCCAAGCGTACTCAGGACAGTTTCACATACGACTGTGTTGAGTTGTTTACAGTGACTTGAAAAAAATCACTTAGCAAAAAAATGGAATTTACTTGTGATCATTTTCATCCAATAATTTTTCACAAATGTCATCGTGGATAATCACGGCAAGAGTGCATCGATCAAATTAAATCTTTGTATGTCGATAAAGGACCATCCTATAGCACTATGAAAAACTGGATTAATGAATTCAATCGTGGCCAACACTTGCCAAAAAAAACGAAGTTCGTCGTTCGGCCGTTGTGCCAGAAAAAATTAAGCCGTGTATGAACGGATAATGCAACAAGTAAAAAAAGTATCAGTCGGCTATGCCGACAGATATATACCCTCAGCCTGCGGGGTTTAAAATTTTTTTTTTTTTCGCAAAAAAAAAACTTGATTTTCAAATTTTGGCCGTATGCATCGACAAAAGTATGGATAGAATTACAGCTCAAAAATTTGCGGGGATATCGATAGATAGGGCTTTTTTATCACACTACCCTGCGAAGAACATAATATAGCTATATTCGGTAATATATTCGGTTTGAGCCCTCCAGGCACTACATATAGTGCCATAGGGGTTTTTACAGCTTTCGGGCTGTTTTCTCAAGAAGTATGGACTTGCCCTGAAAAGAACATTTTTACTTTCGTAATTGAGGCAGCGAATGCAAGTTGCTTCAACAAAAACTAAAGTGATTCGAGATCAGGTCTTAAAGTGAATTTATCCGAAATTTTGTGTGGGAGGTACCCGAAGGAGTAGACAAATATAGTTTGTATTCGAACCTTATCTATATCTGATGGATATATTAGGATGTGTAAAGTATGGATCAAATCGGTCACTCTCATCAAGAGGTACCTGAAGGAGTGAAACGATATGGCTTATCTTCGAACTTAAACGAACAATTTGCCACAACAAAAATCAAAGCGATTCGAGAGTAGGTCCTAAACTGAACCTTTCCGAAATTTTGTGTGGGAGGTACCCGAAGGAGTGGACCTTTTGAGTCCATATTGGAACATCATCTAAGTCTGGTAGAAATTTCATCATGTGAAATGTATGGACCAAATCGGTTAATTCATTCAAAGGTTATCGTGCGCGCACATTTTCCGAACATTTCCGAACTTTTGTGGAGGAGGTAACGGAACTTAAACTAAGTTTGGAAAAAATATTACGAAAGCCAAAATTTGGACCAAATCGGTTGCTCCGTTCCACAGTTGTCATGCGTTCCAACCAGACAGACAGACAGACAGACTGACGGACATTGCTAAATCAACTCCAAATTGTCTGAAACACATTTCGTCCAAACATACTTGGGGTCTAAAACTATTATTTCGATGAGGCATATTTTGCCCGTATGAAGGTGTATATACCCTCATTAGCATAAATGCTGAGGGTATAAAAACGCAGTGCTATATTCCCCGAGATAGAGACATCCTTAGGCATTTATTCCACGAACTATCATTTGATATTGCATAACCAATTGGCGGGAAAAATTGGGTTTTTCTCGTTGGATCCCTTGTCGATCGGTGCATGAAATTTCGGAAAAATACGATCGCGGCGCTTCAAAAGAATCCGAAAAAGAGCAGCAATCGTCAGAAGATGCCGTAAAAGCGTTCAAAAGCCATGTTTTGGCGGTGTCTCAATCAAGCCACTGTAAACAACTCAACACATGGTCGTATGTCAAAATGTCATGAATTCTCTTAGGCTAAAAACTGTCAAATATTCCAAAACAATGTTAAATGACGCCTGTCCACACTGCGTGTTGCCTAGGCCAGAAAGTTTTTAGTGACTCTCGTATATTAAACGGATCAAGAAGCTAGAATCTTGAAATTAGGAAGTGGCGTTAATATAAGGAAATGGTTTTGAAATTGTTTTACTGATGTACTAAATTGTACTAAATTTGGTACAATTTGCATTTGGATTAACGGATTCATCTGGAAATTTGGTATTAAGATTGCTGTTGGAGTGTAGGATAGGCATATGGTGGTAGTTTTGGAAAGTCGTACTTATGTATACGAAAAGTACTAAACGGTACTAAGTTTGGTACAAATTTGATTTGGATCAACGAATAAAATTTGGAATTATGATTACTCTACAGGATTGACATATGGAGGTAGATTTGGAAATTGCTACTTATGTGTACAGAAAGTTTTAATAATAATAACACTGTGCTACAGTGAAATTTGCAGGGGTTCTGATGTATAAATTCGGTATTGTGGGAGTCCATGGAAGACGAAAATACCTTTGGTTTCTTTGGGTCACTTCGTTTTTTTGATTTTATAACGGTAAATGTAGTGAAAAACGGAGTTTCTTGGATTTTCAATTTAAAACGGACATAACTTCTTTTTTGCACAACGGAATTTTACAGCTTATTTTTTATTTAAAAGGTGAAAACCGTGTCAAGCCATAATTTTTAAAAAGCGGGTAACAAATGTCTATGTTATAGTGATTTAAGTGTGACAAAAACGCATTAAAAACAGGAAAATGCCTTTCCTCGTGCTCTGGGCTGCGTAGAAGACACCAAACTGCATAATTTTTTACTTTTGTCAAGAAGAAAATTTAGTTAGCTTTACAAAATGGGGAAACCAATGAAATCGGTTGAAAAAAGATAAGTTATGGCATTTTTTGTGTTTTAAATTTTTGGTTTTTATACCCTTGGTGAGTATATTATGAACCCCGAAGGACAGATCCGCCGTGAGTCGAACGTACGCGTCACTTTAAGATATTTTGAATGTATTAGTCCCATTTGACCATAGAATCGGTTGTAAGTTTGTATTTTCCACAGGTTTAGTTATATTTTTTTTAATTAATGTAATTAATCGAGCTTTATGGCCTAAGGAGATTACATTGAAAAATTGGTATCTAGCGAAGTCCTACACACACATCAACCACTATGCGACGATCGTTTCGTTAGCTGGTTAGGCTAACATCATCAGGCATATTAGAAATATTTCTACCATAAAATGTTTATATAGGTCCAGGTTTTGATATAGAACATCCATAGGACGATATCTCCCGATTTTCGGTATCTTGAAGGGTTTAGCCTCATTATCGCAGCGAAATGACTGAAATTTAGTATTTAGTCTTCGTTGGGTGTATACAACTTTCCCCCGGAAATTTGTAGGTATAGGTCCACGCCTTCATATAGCCCCCATAGAACGGTACCTCCCGATTTTCGGTATTTTGAAGGTTGTGGCCTCAATATTCCAGCGAGATGGCTGAAATTTGGTGGTTACTCTTCATTTGGGGTATAAAATATTCCATATGAAATTTGTCGGTATAGGTCTACGCCTTCATATAGCACCCATAGAACGGTACCTCCCGATTTTCGGCATTTTGAAGGTTGTGGCATTAATATTCCACCGAAATGGCTGAAATTTGGGGTATAAAACATTCCATATGAAATTTGTCGGTATAGGTCACACGCCCTCATATAGTCCCCATAGAACGGTATATCCTAATTGTCGGTATATTGAAGGTTTTAGCCTCATTATAACACGGAAATGGCTGCAAGATGGTCCTTAGTCTTCGTTGAGGGTATAAAACTTTTCACCTGAAATTTTTCGGTATGAGTCCATGTCTTCATATAGTCCCAATAGAACGGTACCTCCCGATTTTCTACATATAGGTCGTTCTGCACCAAAATAGCTAATATTTGGTATTAAGTTTTTGATAGTGTTATGAAACATTCCAGCCGAAATGTGCCGGTATAGGTCGACGTCCTCAAATACTCTCATAGTTGTGGCCTCAATATACCACCAATACGACTGAAATTTAGTATTTAAATTGCTATGGATGTATAAAACATTTCAGAAGAGAAGTATCAGTATAAGCCCTTTTCTTCAAATAACCCCATAGAAGCATACTTTCCGATTTTCGGTATTTTAAGGTTGTGTCATCAATATCCCATCGAAACGGATGAAATATAATATGTAATCTCCGTTGGTGGTATAAAACTTCCCACCTGAAAATTTCCGGTATTGTTCCATATTTTTATATAGCCCCCATAGAAAGATCCCTCCCAATTTTCGGTATTATGAAATATTCAATGGGAATAACTGAAATTTGGTATTTAGTCTTCGTCGTAGATACGGAATTTTCCTCCAGAAATGTATCGGTACAGTTTAACTTTTTTAATACAGCCTCCATAGAACGGCGCTCCCGATGTTGTTAACTATCCAAATCCAGTAGTGCGATTCTCTAACTCATTTTTTGAGTTACCGACAAACGTTGGTAAAATTAAAATGCTTATAATTTTGGTAGTTAATGATATTTTTCGGTAACTTAGCGACCAATAAAAAGTAGTCGTAAAGTTCTACCGATAGCAACAATGTTGTCAACTTTTATTTGAACTTTTCATTCATAATTTTGCGTTTTACTGTTACCGATTGTTGTCGGTAACTAAAAATGAGTTACAGAATTCCACTACAGAATATCCAGGTTAAGGTCTAGTCGGTTTTGTCCAATTTTATGTATTTCGCTCAATTCGAAAAATTGTAAATATTGGCCCATTTTTTGGAAACAACAAAAAGGTCACCCCATATTAGCTGTTTTAACAGGAGTATTATCAGTTCAGATATATGTACTACTCCTACAATAAAAAGAAGAGTTTATAAAATTTGGTACTTTTGGGCGTATGATTGTAATTTGAGTTTGTCTAGTTAATAATTACGCACAAGGTACCAATCTTTTATAAAGGAAAAACCAAAAAGTTAAAACACTAAAGATGACATAACTCACGCATTTTCAACCGATTTCATTGGTTTCCCCCATTTTGTAAAGTACTAATTACGCAGTTTGGTGTCTTCTGCCTAGAGCCTAGAGCACGGGGAAAAGCATTTTTCTGTTTTTTAATGCGTTTTTGTCACACTTAAATCACTATAATTTAACCATTTGTTACCCGGTTTTAAAAAATTATGGCTTGTTAGAAAGATATGATTTTCACCTTTTAAATAAAAAATAAGCTGTCAAAGTCCGATGTGGAAAAAAGAAGTTATGTTCGTTTTAAGTTGAAAATCCAAGAAACCTCGTTTTTCACTACATTTACCGTTATAAAATCAAAAAACGAAGTGACCCAAAGAAACTAAAGGTATTTTCGTCTTCCATGGACTCCCAAAAAACTGAATATATGGATCAGAACCCCTGCAACAAATTTTTGTTAACATTTGTAGCACAGTGTAGTTTTTCCACAAACATCCCAGGCGGGACAAGGTAGCCTTCAATCAAGTATGGGAAATAAGGAGTTGGAAATCGTACTTATGTGTACGAAAGGTTTTAAATGGTACTATATTTTTTATTGGTTGTATTATTACGAAAGGTACTAACTGGTACACCCAATACAACGTTAGTCTGTGAGGTTGAGATACGGAGATGGTTATAAAAATACACGCAGAAAAATATATGTTAGAAATATGTTTGTATCCAAGCAAATATTTGTTTGGGACTGATTGCAACCAAATATATGTTTGGATCCAAACATAATTTGTTTGTGTCCAAACAAATATATGTTTTAAACATTTTGTAACATATCTAAATTTTATTTGTTTGACTACCAACATATTTTTTATGTTAGAACATATTTTTATGGGTGGAGAGAGGATTTTTGTCAAAGAGAGTAACAACAGGGTTCTCGCGGCTGCTGAATGCTGTTTTATAATGAAGAGTTGTGTGTATGGTGTAATAGGAGACGCAGAAGCATTGGCGGTGTGTATGCGGTAAAATACGCGTGTTTCGTGCTTTGTTGTTGTTAACCAACGTAGCAAGCGAAGAGGAAAAGAAAAAATGGTATTAATTATGTTGTTCTTTTTTCTTCAGTCTTTTAAATACAATCGTTGAGTAAAGACGGTAAAGTGAGTGAATAAATCAGTGTTTTGTCTTTTCTTAAAGAAATTACTAAATTAAATTACTAAAAAGAATTTAATTGCCCAATACATTTTATAATTGAATCAAAAAGGTGAATGGAAATATTATATTTGACAAGGAAGAAATTACATTTAATATTGGTAATTACATCAATACGTTTTTCATATACATTCATACATATGGTAAATTTCATATTTCTTCTGCAATTCCATTGGAAGAAATGTTAAAAAATTTTTTTGCGAGCACATCCGCAATTTTTCGGACATAGATTAAGAAAAAAATTCGTGGTTCCAAATCTTTTCGCGTTCACAAATTTGGATGCTGCGCTCCAAAGTTATGGGGGGTTTTATTCCCTTATAAAGAACAAATATTTAAAAATTCCATTTTTGCTGTAATAAGAAAATGTATATATGAGGAAAAGACAAAATTTTTTAGTTTTCCATAGAAAAAAAATTAAAAATTTTTTTTTAAGCTACATGAAAGATTTTTGGTACATAGATTGGGAAAAAATGCCATTCTTAAATCTGTTCGTGATACTAATTTTGGTTGTTGCGCGCAAAAGTTATGGCGGTTTCAATTCTGATAAAAAGAAAAAAATCTTTAAAAGACTCTAATCATTATATTGAGAAAATCTCTTAATTAGGGGCTCCCTACATACTATATGTTTACTGAGGTCCCATAACTTTAGTGAAAAAGTTGTGCATTTTCGCGGAAATTAGGAAAGAATTCCAAACAATTGGTAGTTTGCAACTTGTTTTAATAAAATTCAACCTGCTTATGCCTCTGAAAAATATATAAAAAATATGTACGTAATCTATACATCGCGAAGATTCAAATGAAACCAAAACTATACAAATCCGTTTAGTGGTTTTCATATTATAGCGAAAACAAAAAAATATATTGAGGAAATTTATAAAATTTTTGTAAGAGAAAATATTTATTAAAATTTATTTTGTGAGTTAGTTGAACAAAATGTAAGAAAAATAGGTCGGAGTTTTTCTTCTATTTTAGTTAAATTTCACGCAATAAATCACATTTTTTATTCTAATCACTTCTCGAAAACACGCTAACATCTAGCAGAAGATATGGATATCTTTCAAATAAATGTTGGGTTCCTTTAAATGGAGTATAATCTTGAAATAAAATTGTATCGGGTAATGTTCATTTTGAAATGCGTGTAAATCGCGAAATCCTCAAAATCACTTGATGCGCATGCGGTTTACCAATACAGCGAATTCTTCTCTTTTAATTTGTACACATTTGCCAGGATTTACTTTGGCCGCTAAGATGTAGCATCGTCTGCAGTTTAGTGTGCAACAAACTATATAACGCTTATATTTTGCACAAAGTGCATACACTTTTTATGCGCATCCGATTTCACTATCAACCGTGAAAAAATACATCGATCTAAACATATTTCAATAAAATCCATCAAGAACCGTGGATGTAGCATCACACAGTATTTTTTGGATAAATCGGATACAGCTCCCACGCCACTAAATTTTTCAAACCTCTGTGTTCGCACAAACGCGAGTGATGATTCACTTTCTTCATTGAAATGGAAGCGATCCACATAAAACGCGAATTAGTCAGCGATATTTTGAAAAACATTTTTCGCAAATTTTTCAATTTTTGCAGTAGCCATTTCCGCCGTTCTAGTAGATGGATTTTTATGATCTGTGATTCATATGATCCGGATCGTCGAAAAACTAAAATATCGCGGGGTACCAGCACACTCAAAACGATATTGTAAATACTGTACCCAAAAAATAGGTTTTTTAGAAAAAATATCACACTAAATTTTGGCCTTTGGCAGTAGATTACTCTGCTGCTGTGTGGGCTACATACTCAATATACATATCAGATTATGCGAAATCGCGAGTTATTTAATCCTATAATTGGTTTTTCGAAATATCCGAATGCGCGTCCCAGTTACATAAAAAATACAAAAAACACCTGAAATCCGGCTTCAAAATGTCAGCATCCATAAAAGGTGGATGCAGTGGAAATTTTGGAAAGTGATACATTAGAAGTGTTATCTTCATTTTGTATTCTCCTACTTTTACTTTGGACAGATGTCCGTCATTTGAATGGTTTAATCAGAAATCGAATAGCAATGTAAAAAACCTGTTTAGCTTCAACGTGTTTTTACCTATGTTTGTTCCTTTACGCGGTCGTAACTACCACGTAAATTAAATTTTTTTGCTAAATTTTTGAGCTTTGTACAAAAACATCTAAAATAATCCAGCAATAGTCATAGTTACTGGTAAACTACAATAGTTCGCGTATTATAATAGTGCAAACCTTGGCTTCATGGAAACTAAAAAATTTTGACTTTTCCTCATATAAAGCGTTAACAGCATTTAATAACTATCCGTAGATGCCTAAATATTTACTAAATGTATTTCTATTTTCGCGGAAAATCAAGAAATACTGACAAAATCTTGAAGTAAAATTAATTTATTCTAATTTAGTGTCCAAATAAAACTCGAAAAAAGGTAAATTAAAAATACGTACAGATAAATTAAATAAAATAAATTAAAAATACGCTAGACAACGCGTAGAAAAATATGAGACCATAATTTTTACGATGGGATTTTTAACTGCATATTACAGCAACAACAAAAGACGAAAACTTATTGTTGGAATATTATTTCAAAAATATATTTTTTTGTTTAATAGGAAAAATAGAAAAAAAAAACATTTTTGGGAGTTATTCTACTATTTCGCTAAATTTCGACGTAAGGACTGACGGACTTCGCAGAAACTTCTTCAGGCAAAATGCGATGACAAACCCGAAAGTGTATTTACTTACTTTGATAAACAATAGGATTATGAAATAGAAAGTAATATTGAAATTACAACCAAAGAAAAAACATAAAAGTTAAAAAACGTATAATTCGCGAATTCGTTAAAATCAGTTAAGACGCATTAAGGCGCAATGTTTCCACTTTTCATTCAGCGGCCAAAGTGTGCCGTCAGCTGCATCTTACTGTTCAAAAAACCTTTATGTGGGTAAAAATTGCGCGATGTACATAAGATTCTAAGGCGCATCCAATTTCAGTGACCTAATATGAAAAATACGTTATTATAACAAATTTTAAACAAATTCTTCAAGAACCGCGGATGTGCTACCAAATTCTATTTTATACGAAATACGAATATTACTCCAGAATCTTGGTAATTTATGCCACACTGTTTTGGAAAATAATATAATCGCGTATAAAGGATTCCATTTATGTAAAAATAACAAAAGAAATTCGCGGTTCAATGCGCGGAGTCATCAAAATATAATTTTGCAGAATTTCCTACTTTCAAGGTTCAAGGGTACCTGAGTCACAGCTGTAAATTTTGAAGCCAAAAAAAATAGTTTGTTAAAGAAAATTTACGCACCAACATTTCCTATTACTAGGGAGCTGTATGAAGCACACTCATGAGATATACATCAAACGACGTGGAATCACGAGTTCTACAATCCAATAAATAGCTTGGGTAATTCTCTGGTTGCGCCCTCCAATGATAAGAAAAATTCAAAAAAACCCAGATATCAAAACTTCAAAATGTCAGCATCGATTTTAGGGGGATGCAGTGTATATATCGAAAAGTCATACATTAGAACCATGTTGCCCAAGTGGTATTCTTCAATTCTTTCTTTGAGCTAAGGTCTGCATTTTCCGTGGTTTGACCGGAAATCAAGAAAGAACACAAAAAACATGTAAACTTCAACACATTTTACCCATTTTTTTATATTACCACTAACACAGCTTCCACGTAATTTATTTATTATGGTCTATATTATGAGACCCCGGCTAAAACACTTCAATTTATATAAATATATTCAAATTGTATAAAATATATTGACAGTTCGCTACTTATTAAATGGTGAAGCTCAACTTCAACGATTGTAAAACATTTTTGAATATTACCATATGTATATTTGAAATATGGATGTAGTTAACTATTTATTACATTATATAATCATTTGATTTCAGATGCCGATTTCCCGCTGATGATTTCAACTTTGAGGAAAATGTGTTTTATTTTAAAACTAAGGAGAAGCGTTCAAAAATGTTCCTATATAATTTTTTCTTTTTAAAAGTGCGACTTTTTGTATGTTATTTCATTCAGTTTTTTCTTAAAGTCTGTTTTGTATATCTTTAGAATTTTGTATCTACCTATTTGTCTGTTGTGCTTTTGCTTTTTTCTATGCCTTTCAATAAACAACCACCATTTATAAATGTGTGTATATTTTAGAGATAGCCAGTGAGCGCTTGCTGAGAGCAAGTGAGCATACATTTCAATGTGTTTCACATTGACATTTACGCCACTTACTCTCAGAAAGCGCCCACTGGTACATGTGTTTTTTTGTGGCTTTTGGGTGTGTATTTGTTTGCACCTGTATAAGTTAGATACTTTGTCCCTCAACTTCCCCTGCTCGATCAATCACGGATGCTGATTGGCGCACTGGCATCTCCTCTACAATTCCCTCTGCGGATACCGTAGTGTGCGGATCGCCGATGGGCATCGGTTGTTGTCGGTTTGCTCACTTTGTTACACTTTGCTCTCACTGTAATAATTGTAGTTGTATTAGTATATGACATGAGATCCTCTCCGATCACTCAGAACCTCTACGTTCACTTGTCATTAGTCATTTGTCGAAGAATAACGTCTACGCGTTATTACAAAAAGGCCTCTGTCGCCACTACCACCGATTACAAAAGGTAATCTTTGTTGTAAGAAAAGAAATCATCCACAAATAAACTTCAATTATATTTATATTAAGAATAAATACTGGTTGTTTTTATTTCCCTTATTCTTTTCTCCCCCCACTGCTCAACATACGGTAACCTGAGCTATCATTGAACTATCGAAGAAACCTATGGATTTCCCCTCCCTCACCTAAACAGCACCCAAACATATATTTGTTTGCAGAACCCAAACATATGTTATGTTTGGGACTGATTGCAAACAAATATATGTTTGCTGCAAAATATGTTTGGGACATATGGTAAAGAGGCATTTTTTTCTGCGTGTATGTACCAAAGTAATAAATTGTACAAAAGTTAGTATTGGGTCTTTCTGGATTTCTAAAACTGTGTAAATACCTACTATAAGTGTACGAAAAGTGCTAAAGGTTACAACATTTGGAATAATTTTGGTATTAGATGAAAGGATAGAACTGGAATGCTAAAATTTTGTATCAAGGTCACAGGTGAAGTGTAGGGTTGATGTGAGGAGAACATTGAAATTATAAGCGTACCAAACGTACTGGAATGGAATGTATCTGGAATTTCGAAATTTGGTAACTACTGGTAAATGATGATGTTGATATAATGATACACGGTGCTCTTGAATCAAATTTAAATGGAAGATGCTTACACCTGGGAAGTTTTTGCGGATTCTGAAACTACAATGTTCATAGATGAAAAAAATTAAAAAACTAAAAAAATCGCCGGAGCGCTTTTTAAATAAATCTCGATTCAAGTTGACATTTTTAGGGGTTGTTTAGGTTTTTGCGATTTTGCTTGGAAACCGCTAGTCCTATCAAAATGGGAATAAAGAAAATGTTGTAGCTATCAAAATTCTTTACAAAATTGGCCTTAATGATATTTTCGTAGGTTTTACAACTTTTGAGATATAGAAGTTGAAATTGGGACAATTCAAATTCAATTAAATTCTGTATCATCTCCTTATAAAACAATGTCATGACTGCAATTTCCCAACTTAAACTTATATATCTAAAAAATGGTACAACCTAGGAAAAATTACATAAGCCAGTCTTGTAGAGAATTTTCACAGCTATAAGGTTTTCTCAGGTCCCATGCCAGTAGGACTTGCCGTATTCAAGCAAAATCGCGAAACCCTAACAAAAAAACCTAAAAATGTAAACTGAGCTTCTTTATCTCAAAAATGGTACAGCCTGAGAACAAATCATAAACGTCAATCCTGTAGGGAATTTTCACAGCTACAACATTTTCTTTAGCTCCATTTCGATTGGACTTGCGGTTTTCAGTCTCATTTTGATAGGACTTGCGGTTTCTTAGCAAAATCGTGAAAACCTAAACAACCCCTAAAAATGTCAACTTGAATCGCGATTTATTTAAAAAGCGCTCCGGCGATTTTTTTATTTTTTTGATTTTTCTCATCTATGAACATTGTAGGTTCAGAATCCGCAAAAAATTCCCAGGTGTAAGCACCTTCCATTTAAATTTGATTCAAGAGCACCGTGGATATCGTTTTGGAACTATAAGTACTGTAAGTGTACGGCAAGTAATAAATGGTACTAAATTTGGTAAAACTTTGTTGAAGGGATAAAGCTGGACTTCTGATATTAGGGTTACAATAAGGAGATTGATTTTGAAATAGGCAGTGTAAATTTGCAAATTTGGGATTCTGAAATTTGGAATGAGTGTCACTGTTGATGTGTTTGGGATTAATATGAACGAATTTACATCCTAGTCTTACAGAAACCCGTCATAAGTGTACGATCAGTATTAATTTTGTACCATTAGTGTTGGTTAGGTTAGGAATCGACTTTTTGTGTTTGAAAAAAATGTGTCATATTTTACTTTATAAATTTTCAATGCTCAACACGGTGCGCCTTAACTAAATTTAAATGAAAGGTGCTTATACCTGGGAAGTTTTTGCGGATTCTGAAACAACAATGTTCATAGATGAGAAAAATCAAAAAACAAAAAAAAAAAATCAAATAAATCGCGGTCAAAGTTCACATTTTTGTGGTTTTTTAGGTTTTCACGATTTTGCTTCGAAAACACGAGCCGTATCGTAATGGGACTAAAGAAAATGTTGTAGCAGTGAAAATTCTCTACAAGATTGACCTTTATGTCTTTTTCCTTGGATTTATAATTTTTTTTTTTGAGATATTGAAGTTCAAATTGGGACAATGGACTGACAAAGTTCACATTTTTAGGTTTATTTGAGGTTTTCGCGATTTTGCTTAGAAACGGCAAGTCCTATCTAAATGGAGCTAAAAAAAATGTTGTAGCTGTGAAAATTCTCTAGAGCATTTACGTTTACGATTTGTTCCCAGGTTGTACCATTTTTGCGATAAAGAAGCTCAGGTTACATTTTTTTGGTTTTGTTGTTAGGGTTTCCCGTGTTTGCATGAATACGGCAAGTCTTATCGATATGGCTCCTGAGACAATCTTATAGCTGTGAAAATTCTTTATAAGATTGGCTTGTGTGATTTTTTCTTAGGCTGTACCATCTATGTATATATATAAAAGAGTAGTGAGGTGAGTGACTGACTGACTGATTCATCAACGCCCAGACGAAACGGCTCAAGCTAGAAACTTGAAATTTTTAGTGTGGGTTGCTGTTGGTGTGTAGGGGTGAGATAAGGCTGGATTTTTCGAAATTCGAACTGGAAGGGTACGAAAAGCACCAAAAGGTACTAAATATGGTACCCTTTGTATTACGCGAACGCTTAGAGCTAGAACTCTGAAATTTGGAATGAAGGTCACTGATGGAGAGTTAGAAACATGTACCAAAGCGTTTTTGGAAATTCGAACTACAAAGGTACGAAAAGTAATAAATGGTACTATATTTAGTACAATTTGGATTTGGGTGAACGGATAGAGCTGGCATACAAACATTTGGAATGAGGGTCAATGATGAAGAGTAACAATGAAAGGTTTTTGGAAATTCGAACTATAAGGGTACGAAAAGTTCTAAATGGTACTAAATTTAGTACAATTTTGATTTGGGTGAACGGATTGAGCTGGAATACAGACATTTGGAATGAGGGTCACTGATGAAGAGTAACACTGAAAGGTTTTTGTAAATTCGAACTATAAGGTTGCGAAAAGTACTAAATGGTACTAAATTTAGTACAATTTAGATTGGGGTGAACGGATAGAGCTGGAATCCTGAAATTTGAAATTAGGGTCACTGGTGGAGAGTAACAAAGAAAGGTATTTGGAAATTTGAGCTATAAGTGCACGAAAAGTTCTAAATGGTACTAAATTTAGTACAATTTGGGTGAACATATTGAGCTGGAATCCTGAAATTTTTAATGAGGGTCACTGATGGAGAGTAAAAAAGAAAGGTATTTTAAATTCGAACTATAAGTGAACGAAAAGTACTAAATGGTACTAAATTTAGTACAATTTGGGTGAACGAATAGAGCTGGAATCCTGAAATTTGGAATTAAGGTCACTGATGGAGAGTAAAAAAGAAAGGTTTTTGGAAATTCGAATTAAAAGTATAGGAAAAGTACTAAATGGTACTAAATATAGTACAATTTGGATTTGGGTGAACGGATAGAGCTGGAATACAAACATTTGGAATGAGGGTCACTGATGAAGAGTAACAATGAAATGTTTAACTAAATTCGAACTATAAGGGTGCGAAAAGTACTAAATGGTACTAAATTTAGTACAATTTGGATTTGGGTGAACGGATTGAGCTTGAATCCTGAAATTTGTAATGAGGGTCACTGATGGAGAGTAACAAAGAGAGGTTTTTAGAAATTCGAACTATAAGTGCACGAAAAGTACTAAATGGTACTAAATTTAGTAAAATTTTTATTTGGGTGAACGGATTGAACTGGAATACAGACATTTGGAATGAGGGGGGTCACTGATGAAGAGTAACAATGAAAGGTTTTTTTTTTTAATTCGAACTATAAAGGTACGAAAAGTACTAAATGGTACTAAATTAAGTACAATTTGGGTTTGGATGAACGAATAGAGCTGGAATCCTGAAATTTGTAATGAAGGTCACTGATGGAGAGTAAAATGGAATAGTTTTTGGAAATTCGAATTTAAAGTATACGAAAAGTACTAAATAGTACAATTTGAATATGAGTTAACGAATAAGGCCGGAATCCTGAAATTTGGAATGGGGGTCACTGAAGAAAGGTGTACCAAAGGTCGAAAAGTCCTAAATGGTAGTAAGTTTAGTATGATTTGGACTTGAAGAGCTGGAATCCTGAAATTTGGAATTAAGATTACTGTTGGAATATATAATCGAGATATGGTGGTAGATTTGGAAAATCGTACTAATGTGCACGAAGCAGTACTAAATGGTACGGAATTCGCTACAATTTGTATTTGCGTGAACAGATTACTGTTGGAGTGTAGGATTGAGGTAGTTTCGGAAATTCGTACTTATGGAAAAGTGTTAAATGGAACTACATTATCAATAAATTGGGTTTAGGTGAACGGTATAGAATTTTGTACAATTTGTGATTTTGTGAAGGGTAGAACTGGAATTTCGAAATTCGGTATTAGATTAGCAATTGGTGTTTAGAGTGGAGGTAGGGAGTAGGTTTTGAAAATTCGTACTTATTTATAGTACTACTAGCAAAGTACCCGCTACTTCGTATGCGGAAAGGATATACAAAACAAATAAAAAATATATAATTTAGAACGGTGAACATAGAACATTTTTTTTACTAATACCTATTTTAATTGATATTTATTTCCATGTAAGTACGTAAGTGATATTTTCCTTACGCCTACACATCAAGAGCCAGCCATAATTGTTGAGATATTTTAATTGGGGTGCTCAGCGGCTTAACCCACCAACCGCGATCCTCATTTCCAGCTCTATCTGTTCCCCCAAAATCATTTATAGTACTATTAGGTACTTCACATATAAATACGAACCTCCACCTAATATTTAAAAATTCTCTTTACACAATAACAAATTGTACCACATCCTGTACCATATAGTACAATTCGTACATTTATGGTACATATTTCCTAAATCTGACGTTATTACCAAATAATAACAGTAATCTTAATTCAAAATCTCACGAATCCAGGTCTATTCGTTAGTCCAATACAATATTGTACCATGCATTGAACCATCTTTGCATCCCTAAGACTACCAAATCCTAATTTTACCAAATTTAGTACTCTTTGTAAACATAAGTACGAATTTCCAAAACAAACTCCAACAGTAATCTCAATTCCAAATTTCAAGATTACAGCTCTAGCCGTTCGCTCAAATCCAAGTTGTACCAAATTTGGTACCATTTAGTACTTTTCGCACTTATAACCAAAATTTCCAAAACTACCTCAATCCTACACTTCCACAGGTATTTTAATTCCAAATTTGAGGATTGCAGTTGCATCAGAGCACCGAAATCCAAATTGTACCAAATTTAATACTTTTCGTACCCATAATTACAAATTTTCAAAACTCAGTGCTAAGTTCAAACAATAAGCTTAATTCCGAATTTCACGATTCCAAATGTATCTTATCACTGAAATCCAAATTGTGTACCATTTAGTACTTTTCCTACCCATAACTAAAAATTTCCAAAACTTTATCAATCCTACACTCCAACAGTATTCCAAATTTCGGGATTCCAGCTATATCCGTTCACCCAAATCCAAATTGTACCAAATTTGGTACTATTTAGTACTATTCGTACCCATGAGTACGAATTTCCACAACTACCTCAACCCTACACGCCAACAGTAATCTTAATTCCAAATTTCAGGATTACAGCGGCATCCTACCACCGTAATCCACATTGTACCAAATTTAGTACCATTTAGTACTTTTTGTTCCCACAGGTCCCAATTTCTAAACCTACCTATATCAAACACTCCAACAGTAATCTTAATTCCAAATTTCAGAATTCCTGCTATATCCGTTCACCCAAATCCAAATTGTACCAAATTTGGTACTATTTACTACTATTCGTACCCATGAGTACGAATTTCCACAACTACCTCAACCCTACACGCCAACAGTAATCTTAATTTCAAATTTCAGGATTACAGCTGCATCCGATCACCGTAATCCAAATTTAGTACCATTTAGTACCTTTGTTCCCATAGGTCCGAATTTCCAAACCTACCTCTATCCAACACTCCAAAAGTAATCTTAATTTCGAAATTCAGGATTTCAAATGTATCTGATCACCCAAATCCAAATTGTACCAAATTTGGTACCATTTAGTACCTTTCGTTGCCATAAGTACGAATTTCCAAAAGTATCCCAATCCCACACTCCAATAGTAATCTTAATTCCAAATTTCACTATTCCAGCTCTATCTGATCACTTAAATTCATATTGTACCAAATTTGGTACCATTTAATACTTTTCGTACCCAAAAGTACGAATTACCAAAATACCTCTATCCTACACTCCGACAGTTATTCTAATTCTAAATTTCAGGATTTCAGCTCCATCCATTCACCCAAATCCAAATTGTACCAAATTTGGTACTACTTAGTACTATTCGTACCCATGAGTACGAATTTCCACAACTACCTCAACCCTACACGCCAACAGTAATCTTAATTCCAAATTTCAGGATTACAGCGGCATCCTACCACCGTAATCCACATTGTACCAAATTTAGTACCAATTAGTACTTTTTGTACCCACAGGTCCCAATTTCCAAACCTACCTATATCAAACACTCCAACAGTAATCCTAATTCCAAATTTCAGAATTCTTGCTATATCCGTTCACCCAAATCCAAATTGTACCAAATTTGGTACTATTTAGTACTATTCGTACCCATGAGTACGAATTTCCACAACTACCTCAACCCTACACGCCAACAGTAATCTTAATTCCAAATTTCAGGATTACAGCGGCATCCTACCACCGTAATCCACATTGTACCAAATTTAGTACCATTTAGTACTTTTTGTTCCCACAGTTCCCAATTTCCAAACCTACCTATATCAAACACTCCAACAGTAATCTTAATTCCAAATTTCAGAATTCCTGCTATATCCGTTCACCCAAATCCAAATTGTACCAAATTTGGTGCTATTTAGTACTATTCGTACCCAAAAATACGAATATCAACAACTACCTCAATCCTACACGCCAACAGTAATCTTAACTCCAAATTTCAGAATTACAGCTGCATCAGATCACCGTAATCCAAATTGTACCAAATTTAGTACCATTTAGTACTTTTTTTCCCATAGGTCCGAATTTCCAAACCTACCTCTATCCAACACTCCAACAGTAATCTTAATTTCGAATTTCAGAGTTCCTGCTATATCCGTTCACCCAAATCCAAATTGTACCAAATTTGGTACTATTTACTACTATTCGTACCCATGAGTACGAATTTCCACAACTACCTCAACCCTACACGCCAACAGTAATCTTAATTTCAAATTTCAGGATTACAGCTGCATCCGATCACCGTAATCCAAATTTAGTACCATTTAGTACCTTTGTTCCCATAGGTCCGAATTTCCAAACCTACCTCTATCCAACACTCCAAAAGTAATCTTTATTTCGAAATTCAGGATTTCAAATTCGTACCCATGAGTACGAATTTCCACAACTACCTCAACCCTACACTCCAACAGTAATCTTAATTCCAAATTTCAGGATTACAGCGGCATCCTACCACCGTAATCCACATTGTACCAAATTAAGTACCATTTGGTACTTTTTGTTCCCACAGGTCCCAATTTCCAAACCTACCTATATCAAACACTCCAACAGTAATCTTAATTCCAAATTTCAGAATTCCTGCTATATCCGTTCACCCAAATCCAAATTGTACCAAATTTGGTACTATTTAGTACTATTCGTACCCATGAGTACGAATTTCCACAACTACCTCAACCCTACACGCCAACAGTAATCTTAATTCCAAATTTCAGGATTACAGCGGCATCCTACCACCGTAATCCACATTGTACCAAATTTAGTACCATTTAGTACTTTTTGTTCCCACAGTTCCCAATTTCCAAACCTACCTATATCAAACACTCCAACAGTAATCTTAATTCCAAATTTCAGAATTCCTGCTATATCCGTTCACCCAAATCCAAATTGTACCAAATTTGGTGCTATTTAGTACTATTCGTACCCAAAAATACGAATATCAACAACTACCTCAATCCTACACGCCAACAGTAATCTTAATTCCAAATTTCAGAATTACAGCTGCATCAGATCACCGTAATCCAAATTGTACCAAATTTAGTACCATTTAGTACTTTTTGTTACCATAGGTCCGAATTTCCAAACCTACCTCTATCCAACACTCCAACAGTAATCTTAATTTCGAATTTCAGGATTCCAAATGTATCCGATCACCCAAATACAGATTGTACCAAATTTGGTACAATTTAGTACTTTTCGTAGCCATAAGTACGAATTTTCAAAAGTATCCCAATCCCACACTCCAATAGTAATCATAATTTCAAATTTCAATATTGCTGCTCTATCCGATCACTCAAATCCAAATTGTACAAGATTTGGTACCATTTAGTACTTTTCGTACCCATAACCAAAAATTTCCAAAACTACCTCTATCCTACACTCCAACAGTAATCTTAATTCCAAATTTCAGAATTCCTGCTATATCCGTTCACCCAAATCCAAATTATACAAAATTTAGTGCCACTCAGTACTTTTTGTACCCACAAGTACGAATTTAGTACTTTTCGTTGCCATAAGTACGAATTTTCAAAAAGTATCCCAATCCCACGCTCCAATAGTAATCTTAATTCCAAATTTCACTATTCCAGCTCTATCCGATCACTAAAATTCATATTGTACCAAATTTGGTACCATTTAGTACTTTTCGTACCCAAAAGTACGAATTTCCAAAATACCTCTATCCTACACTCCGACAGTTATTCTAATTCTAAATTTCAGGATTTCAGCTCCAGCCGTTCCCCCAAATCCAAATTGAACCTTATTTGGTACTATTTAGTACCTTTCGTACCCATATGTACGAATTTCGAAAACTACCTCCATATCTCAAACCTACACTCCAACAGTAATAGTAATTCCAAATTTCAGAATCGTTTCGCCCAAATTCAAATTGTACCAAATTTGGTACCATTTAGTACTATTCGTACACATGAGTACACATTTTCAAAACCACCTCCTTATATCAATTCATCTTCTAAACCTTGATTTTCATTCCGAATTTTAAGATTTTTGCTCTATCCGTTCATGTAATACCAAATGGTACTAAATTTAGTAACTTTTAGTACTTTTCGTACACTTATAGTTCGAATTTCCAAAAACCCTTTGGTACACCTTTCTAACTCTCCATCAGTGAACCTCATTCCAAATTTCAGAATTCTAGCTCTTCGCGTTTGCCTAATAATAAGGGTACCATATTTAGTACCTTTTAGTACTTTTAGTACCGTTCTAGTTCGAATTTCCAAAAATCCAGCCTTATCTGACACCTTGGGACCAAGAGTGACACTCCCTCAAAATTTCAAGATTCTAGCTCCAGCCGTTTAGCCTGGGCGTTGATTATGAATCAGTCAGTCAGGGAGTCAGTGAGTCAGTGAGTCATCATTACTCAACTCTTTTATAAGTATAGATAATGGATTTCAGGGGAATAGATAAAGCTGCAAAAGTGAATTGGGGTTAGGATATATGTTGAATATAAGGAAGTAATTTTTGAAACGTTTACCTATGTATGTGTACGAAAAGTTGGGTAACATGTTGGTAACAAAACCATTTTGGTATTGTGTAAACAGTTAAATTACTAAATTTGGTGTTGGGTGTAGGAACAAAGCTGGGATTATATAATTTGGAAATACGCTATTTATACAAAAAATACAAAACGGAAAAATATGTTATGAAGATCACTCTAAAATTCGAGACAAAGTTCTGTGTTTGAAAAATTGTACTGAATATTGTTCCATTGATTTGATGTTAACGCCAAGGCGTTTCTAAATTATGTACTGAAATTAAGTAGTCAAACGTGAAGTATCTTTTCAAAAAATGTTTTTTGTTCTGACTGCTTTGGTATGTTAATTTTAAAACGTGGTCCAATGCGACCATTTTGTTAACTAGAAGTTATTTACCCCCTGATAATAAAAAAGCCTAAATTGAAATGCCTCCAAAAAATGTTCAGTTATATACGGTTGACATACCCGTGCACATTAAGTAAAATTTTTTGTAAAAAAGTTTTTCTAACCTTTCATTTTGAATTCCGAAAATTTAGCGGACCTATTCGGGTTCTGGGCGAAACCGCTAAAGCTAGAACCTTGCATTGTAAATGTGCGTGATTGTTGTTGTGAAGGGGTGTGATAAAGTTTAGTGTTTGGAAATTAGTACTGAAAGGGAATGCTGTGTTAGTGAAGGGTTAAAACCAGGAGTCAAATCTAAAATTTGCAATATGATACGTAGTTTCGAAAATTCGAAATAAAAAATATGGTAGTTGTGTAGGGATGCGATACGGCAGATTGTTTCTTTTTGTAATTCTTATTACAATCGAAAAAAAAATGTTGGTAATAAAAATAGGTATAAATACAACAGAATCTCCAGTATTCACCATTCCCATATTAAATATTGTTTATATATATTTTGTTATCTTTCCGCATACGAAGTAGCGGGCATTTGCTAGTTTTTAAATATATTAGTTTAAGTAGGGAAATTGCAGCCATGGCATTGTTTTATAAAGAGATGATACAGTCAGTCCATTGTCCCAATTTGAGCTTCAATATCTCAAAAATGGTAAATCATAGGAAAAAGTTATCAACGTCAATCTTGAGAAATTTCACAGCTACAAATTTTTTTTAGTCCCATTACGATACGACTCGCAGTTTCCAAGCAAAATTGTGAAAACCTAAAAAAGCCCTAAAACAGTGAACTTCGACCGCGATTTATTTAAAAATCCCTCCGTCGATTTTTTGTTTTTTGATTTTTCTCATCTTTGAACATTGTAGTTCCAGAGTCCGCAAAAACTTCCCAGGTGTAAGCATCTTTTATTTAAATCTAGTTAAGGCGCACCGTGTCAAAATATGAACGGAGTAAATAAAAAGTCTGTTTTCATCCTTTTTATACCCTCCACCATAGTATGGAGGGTATATTAAGTTTGTCATTCTGTTTGTAACACATCGAACTAATCATTTGCGACCCTATAAAGTATATATATTCTTGATCAGAATAAAATTCTAAGACGATCTAGCCATGTCCGTCTGTCCGTCTGTTGTAATCACTCTAGCGTCCGCAATAATTGAGATGGAGTGCTGAAATTTTGCACGCGAGGGTCTTTTTTCCATAGGCAGGTCAAGTTCGAAGATGGGCTATATCGGTCCACTCTTTGGTATAGCCCCCATATAACGGTACCTCCGGATTTGAGGTATTTTGACGTTCTTCGCCACATTTGCAGACCGAATTAGCTATAATTTGGCAGTTAGGGTTCCTAGTGATCAACAAACTTATATCCCAAAGGATATGGGCATAGGTCCATTTTTTGGTATAGTCCCCATATAACGGTACCTCCCGATAATCGGTATTTTGAGAATTTTAGCCACAATTTTTAACCGAACTATCTGCAATTTGACATTTGAGGTTCTCAGTGGTCATGATACATCTCCACCAAACATCGTCAACATAGGTCCATGTTTTGGTATAGCCCCCATATAACGGTACCTCCCGATTTTCGATATTTTGGGAATTTTAGTTACAATTTTTAACCGAACTAGCTGTAATTTGACATTTAAGGTTCTCAGTGTTCATGAAACAGCCCCACCAAACATCGTCAACATAGGTCCATGTTTTGGTATAGGCCCCATATAACGGTACCTCCCAATTTTCGGTATTTTGAGAATTTTAGTTACAGTTTTTAACCGAAATAGCTGTAATTTGACATTTGAAGTTCTCAGTGGCCATAAAACATCTCCAATGAAACATCGTCAACATAAGTTCATGTTTTGGTATAGCGCCCATATAACGGTATCTCCCGATTTTCGGTATTTTGAGAATTTTAGCTGCAATTTTTAACCGAACTAGCTGTAATGATCGGTATTTTGAGAATTTTAGCTACAATTTTGTCTATTCAAAAATAGTCGTCAATATAGGTCCGTGTTTTGGTATATCCCCCCATATAACTGTACCTCCCGATTTTCGGGAATTTTTAGTGGTCACGAAATTTCTTCACTAAAATTCGTCAACATGGGTCCATTTTGGAGGGTCTACAGTGTTTTGATGAAACTACACTCAATTTGACTCTTGAATTTCCCTGCAGCTATAAAACATTTCCGCCAAAAAATTTAAAGATAGGTTGACTCTTTGATATAGCCCCATAGATGGTACCTTTCACCTAGCTGTACACATTTTTTAGATTAGATTAGATAACACTGTGCAACAAAATGGAGGTGAAAGTCTGGGGCACGGCAAATTCCTCTTGGGGAAGAAAGGCCTTGGTGACAAATCCACCGTGAGTCAGATCCGCCGTGAGTCGAACTTCCGCGTTATGGCGTGATGAATTTTTTGTTAGAGACCCTGTGGGCCATCAGGAATTAGCGTTATATCTTTGTTCACTGTTGCTTAAGTGCTCTACAAAAACAACAAACAAAGATATAATGCTAATTTATGATGGCTTACAGGGTCTCTTGCCAAAACTTCATCACGCCATAACGCGGAAGTTCGACTCACGGCGCATGTGTCCTTCGGTGTTTTTAATATACACACACCAAGGGCTTTAATCTCCAAAGGAATTATCTCTGCCCCAACATTTGTGTTCACAGTGTAATTTAAGCAAAAGTAGGATTCTATCCATTGTCGAAAAGTTGTTCCACCTAAAATTGTGAAAGGACCCTAATTATTCCATTTTAATTAAGACTGTTTTATGGTGGAGGGAATAAAAATTTCGGCCCGGCCGAACTTAACGACTTTTTACTTGTTTCTATTAACGTGAACTTTTCGCTAACAAAGTAGCGGGCACATGCTAGTACAATATAAAATTATATATATGTACTAATACGATGAAAAAATTATTGAGAAATTGACGGCAACTATACCTTGCTTCAGTTGAAAATCTGCTTACAGTGACTTCAAAAAATTGTCAAAATTTCTGAAATATAAAAACTAAAAGTTTTTTTGTGAGGAAGCTTTTTAATTGAATCACTTTATAATTATGTAATTTTAGTTAAAGCCCATCAAAATATCATACAGGTATACTAGGTTGTAAAAAAGTCATAACCCTACTATGCACTTGTGCATTAACATAAATATGTAAGTAACTGCATTTTCATATCTTAAGGGTCAACTTGTTTCAACAATTGTTTGCATTACTTTTATCGCTTGCTTCGAATATGCGCTTTATTTTTTTCTCTCCCAGTTTGTTTACATTTATCGACATTTAAGTAACTTTTGGTTGTTGTGATAAACAACTTGTTTTCTTGTAAAATTTTCCATTGTTTCTCTGTGATTTATGCAACTTAATATTTTCATGTTTACTTGTATTCGATAAAAAAATATGTTGTAACTTCTGGAAAAACAAGGGAAAAATAAAGAGAACAACTTCAATAGATATTTCGACTGAATTTTTTGATGCGTTTATAAAGAAAATTTCCAAAGTACATTATACGAAAACAAATTGAATGGACATACGGATGATATTATTTGAAGTTGTATGATATATTTGCACGTATGATAGATATACATAAATGTGAAACGATTTTAATTTGATTGAACAAAAATTACGATTTTGATTTGTGATATTAAAAAAAAAAAAACAATTTCGCGCGAACAGCTTGGAAGGGACAAGGGAATACTTTACCCATATTACAGAGTGAAAATTGTTCATTTAGTTTTTGTGTTTTTATAACAAGCAGCTAAAAAATAGAAATATTTTTTGCACAGTGTGCTTGGATGTAATTTTCGCGATTTAATATTTAAAATAATTTTATATAAATTATTGTACTCTTCATTTTCTTGATTATTTTTGTTTGTTTGTTTTTTTTTAACTATGATTATGTACAAAAATGTTAGGTCCTATTTGGTATTGGGGTTCAAATAATGATTATTTTTTCGTTTTTTTAATCTGTCAATACAATTTTTCCTTTCAACCAGTGTGAAGTATTTGTTATTTTACCTAAAACAATAAATTTTTTTAATTTGTTTTCTTGTTTTATTTATGAATTTATCTTGAACATAGTAAAAACTGCTTTATTTTTAGACCTTAAAAATGTTTTAGCAAGTATTGTTGCTGCCGGAAAATAAACTAACTAAGTAAATGATAAAATAATTACAGCGCGGGAATTATATGACTTGCTATCCCAGCCGAATAATCTACCAAATATTAAAGTTATATTTTCTTCACAAGATGCTTATTAAAATACGAAAGATAATGTGAAATTGAGATATGAAATGACCAAACTTATCGCGGTACATAGGACAACATTTTCTAACAAATTTAGAAAAAATAGTAATTACTCGAAACAGGACTTAACATTGTTGTAATTTATCGAAGTTTAATACAGACAAATTTCAAGAAAATCGAAGGTTACAATCATTTATAAACATTGATTTTAAATATTAAATCGAGAAAATTGCATCCAAGCCCACTGTGCAAAAATGTTTTATTATATAGCGTATAAAAACTGAAAAAATAAAAAAAAATCTATTTGGACCTCTATTAATCCATTGGTTGAATATAATTGGCAGACATTTTTTTGACACTGAAAGGGTTAAAGAAGTATTGACACGGTGCACCTTAACTATTTTTAAATGGAAGGTGCTTACACCTGGGAAGTTTTTGCAGATTCTGAAACTACAATGCTCATAAATGAGAAATACCAAGAAACAAAAAAAAAAAAAATCGCCGGAGGGATTTTCATAAAAATCGCAATTTAAGTTCACATTTTTAGGGGTTCTTTAGGTTTTCACGATTTAGGCCTAAAGAAAATGTTGTAGCTGTGAAAATTCTCCATAAGATTGACCTTTATGATATTTTCGTAGGTTTTACCGTTTTTGGGATATATAAGTTCAAATTGGGGCAATGCACTGACAGTATCGCCTCCAAACATGGACCTATATTGACAATTTCTAATGAGGAAGTTTTGTGACCACTGTGAATCTCATATACCAAGCTATAGCTCCAAATAGAACAATTTGTTTTTTTATTTTTTATTAGCTGTCTTTTAAAAATAGAAATATATTGCACAGTATGCTTGGATGTAATTATCGCGATTTAATATTTATTATCACTTTTTATCAAAGATTGCACCCTACGATTTTCCGGATTTTTTTTTGTATTAAACTACGATTAATTATAAAATTTTTAGGTGATATTTGGTAAAGGGATTCGAACAATTACTATTTTTTATTTTTTAATATTTGTCAAAACTATTTTACCTGATTTTAAATATTAAATCGCGAAAACTGCAACCAAGCCCACTGTGCAACGTTTTTCTATTTTTGATTAGATAGCTGATAAAAAATAAAAAAAAAAAATGCAAAAAAAAGATTTTTTTCTATTTGGACCAATATTAAAAAATTTATGAGTATTTTTACAGAATTCGACTTTTTCAAGGCGCCATATCTCTGGAACATTTACTCAAAAAAATCTGAAACTGTACTGAAATGTTTTGCTGATGAGCAGCATAAACACAACAAAAAGTAAAGGAAATCAAAAACCACTTTTTTAAAAAGTATCCGAGTTCACTCAGAAATCCCCATATATTTTCTCATAACAGCCGAAGGGGAATTTTTAAATACGCGCACAGATTTGAAACCAGGATCTTTTCTTTTCCATGTACAAAGCAAGTAAAAAAGTATCATTCGGCTTTGCCGACAAAGATATACCCTCAGCCTGTGTGGATTGAAATACTTTTTTCCCAAACAAAAAGAACGTATGTTTTTAGGTTTAGGGGGGTTTTTAAAATTTTGGGCGTATGAACCGACAAAAATATGGATAGGATTAAAGCGCAAAAATTTGGGGGAATATCGATAGATAGGGCTTTTCTTACCATACTAGCCTACGAAAAACATAATATCGCTATAAACAGGAAAAATCCTAGAACAGACCCTTAATCACACAAAAATTTTGAACATTTGTGTGGATGGTACCCCACGGATCGGACAGATAGGGCCCAAATTTGAATATAAACTAAGTTTCGACAATATTTAGAGGTCCAAAGTTTGGACCAAATCGGTTGCTACGTCTATGAGATATCGCGCGTACCATTTTAGCGAATATTTTCTAACTTTAGTGGAGAAGTACCGACAGGAATGGACCTATAAGCGCCACTTTCGAATTTCATCTAATATTTGATACCCGAAGTGTGGACGAACGTAGTATTCGGTTCGAGCTCTCCAGTCAGTACATATGGTGTCATAGGGTTTTTTTACAACGTTCGGGCTGTTTTCTCAAGAAGTATAGACTTGCCCCTGAAAAAACTTTTATTATCGTAATTGAGGCAGCGAATGATAGTTGCTTCAACAAAAACCAAAGTGATTCGAGAGCAGGTCTTAAAGCGAAATTATCCAAAAATTTGTGTGGGAGGTACCCGAAGGAGTGGACAAATATAGTCCATATTCGAACCTGACCTATATCTGGTAGATATATTAGGATGTGTAAAGTATGGACCAAATCGGTCTCTCCCATCAAGAGTTATCGTACGCACAATTTTTCCGAACTTTTGTGGGGGAGGTACCTGAAGGAGTGGACCGATGTGGCTTATCTTCGAACTTAAACTAAGTTTGCACAAAATATTATGAAAGCCATATTTTGGACCGCATCAGAAAATCCGTTCGAGAGTTATTTTGCGCTCCAACCACTTCGCACGGAGTCATATTGGTTTTTTGCAACTTTCAGGCTATTTTCCCAGGAAGTATGGCATTGCCCCTAATGAAACTTTTACAGTCGTATGGGGGGCAGTGAATACAAGTTGCTACAACAAAAATCAAAGCGATTCGAGAGCAGGCTCTAAACTGAACTCTTCCGAAATTTTGTTTGGGAGATACCCGCAGGAGTGGACTGATTGAGTCCATATTGAAACCTTATCTAAGTCTGCTACACATTTCACGATGGACAAAGTATGCACCAAATCGGAACATTTTCGAACTTTTGTGGGGGAGGTACCGGGAGGAGTGGACCGATGTAGCTCATCTAAAACTAAGTTTGGGCAAAATATTACGAAAGCCAAAATTTGAACCGAATCGGTTCATCCGTTCGAGAGTTATCGTGCGCTCCAGCCAGCCAAACAGACAGACAGACGGACGGACATGGCTAAATCAACTCCAAATTGTCTGAAACACATTTCGTCCAAACATACTTAGGTTAGGTTGAAAAGAGTCGCCACATGTCTGTGAAAAGAGTGCCTGTTGTACACTCTAGTCTAATTGAAGAAAGGGTCATATTTGGTCTCTTTATTATTTTAGGAATTCTGTGCCCTTAACAAAATCCCTTAACTGTTTAACATCATTTACCGTTATCTGATTAAGTCCCGGTATAGTGTCGGCCCCTAAAGACTGGGACCTGATATTTGCGAAAGCTGGGCATTGGCAAAGAAAGTGTTCCAACGTTTCGTCGTCCTTTCCGAATGCCCTGCATAAGCTGTTATCTGCTCATTTAATTTTATGCAGATGAGCTGGTAGGCCCGGTGACCAGTAAGGATACCTGTTAGCCTACTAATGTCTGCCTTACCTAATAATAGTAAGTTTTTATTTTTATCCTCGTTTGGGTCCCCCCAGAGAATCTTAGTGGTTTTCACTATTTCCTCTCTATTCCATAGGGATGTATAAGCCTGTTTTGCCCAATTTTTTAACTCTAGACGTGACGCATTTAGAGGCTTTGCGCTGTCTAAGTTTACTGTTGCTAATTCCCTGCCATTTTTTGCCAGTGAATTTGCTCTTTCATTACCTTTAATCCCCGCATGGCCTGGTACCCATATGATACACACTATTCCTTGCTGGGATTCATTGTTTATCGTATTTATGCAGTCCAGTACAGTTTTTTACTGTCTTGGAGGTTATTGCATTGATTGCCATTTTACTGTCCGTAAGGACGTTAACTGTAGTTGGTCTCGAGTTAGCATTAAACCAGTTCAGACACTCTGTGATCGCCCTGATCTCCGCTTGAAGGACCATATTGTGATCCGGCAACCGAAGAGAGATTTCGTTCTCTGGTTCTTCCATTAAAAGTCCCAGTTCCGTCCTCCCCTCTAACATCGAGCCGTCTGTATAACAGCAGTTTCCAGGAGGCTTTTCAGCTAGAGTCCCGCCGATACACGAGTCTCCGTCAGGTATTAATGTTTCACACGAGGCAACTACAATTGTTTCAGGTATACGGTCCGAATTAACGTTATCCATCGACTCCCCCGTTGTTACCTGTAGAATTTTTTGATGGTATGTTACGTGGTCGGCAGCTTCATATCTTATCTGAATTTCTATTGGGTCCAAACATACTTACATACCATTATTTCGATGAGGCACATTTTGCCCGTATAAAAGTGTATATGGCAAATAACAAAATACCTTTGCAATTCCATTTGAAAAAAATTAAAAAAATTTTTCGCGAGCACATCTACGATTTTTGGTATAGAGTTAAAGGAAAAAAATCTGGTTTCAAATCTGCTCGCGTTCATGAAATTGGACGATGCGCGCAAAAGTTATAGCGGTTTTTATCCTCTTATAAAGAAAAAATTATTTAAAATTTTTTATTTTTTGTATTGAGAAAATGTAAGCATATATCAGTAACAGCATTTGATATACATCCGTAGATGCACAAAAATTTCCAAAATGTGTTTTTATTTTCGCGGAAAATAAAAAAAATTAAAAAAAATCTGGCAATAAATTTAATTGATACTAACTCAGAGTCCGTATAAATCTCTAAAAACTAAATTAAAAATACGTACAGAAACTAGACAAGGCGTAAAAAAATGTGAAACCAAAATTGTAAACATTGGCTTTATAAATTGCATATTATAACAACAACAAAAGAGAAACAACTCATTGTTGGAAAATATTGTTACAAATATATTTTTTGGTTTGTTTCGAAAAATTAGAAAAAAATGTTTGAGAGTTATCCAACTATTTCGCTAAAATCTAATACATAAATTAAAGTATTCTGCTAAAACTTTATCAAAATATATGATTTACCATCGTGAAAACTTAACTGCTTACTGTGATAACTTATAAGGATAGGAAATTATGAGTAATATTGAAATTACTATCATTTAAAAGATATGAAAATTAAAAAGCCTGTAATTGGCGAATTAGTTAAAGTCGGTTGATGCGCATCCGATTTTGGATAAAGCGAATCAATCTCTTTCAATATTTATGGATATTTCGATGTTTTACTCAGCGGCCATTGTGTGCCGCCAGTTGCATCATGCACTGCAAAAAACCTTAAAGTTGGTAAAAGTCGCGCAATGTGCATACGATTTTGATGCGCATCCGGTTTCATCAGCGCCCATCAAAAATACGTCAATATACACATATTTCAAACAGATTCTTCAAGAACCGCAGATGTGCCTCCACATTCTATTTTTGTTAAAAAAACCCATATTACTCGCGTAGCTCTGTTTTTTATGACACGTGTTTTCGCAAATATTATAATCGCGAGTAAAGGATTCCATTTTTGTAAAAAATTTAAAGAATGTCGCGGTTTAGTACGCGGATTTGTCAAAATATATTTTTGCTGATTTTCCGATTTTCAAGGTATCTATATCCGCGGTTTTAGTAGATGAATTCGATCACGGAAGGCTTCATTAGAACCGCCGCGTAAAAAAACTAAATTCACGCGGGTTTCAAAGGAAATTGAATGACAGTTGTAAATTTTACACGCAAAAAATATGTTTTGTAAGAAAATTCACGGATGAAATTTTGGCCTTTCGACTCCAATTACTAGGATGCTGTAAGGAGCACACTCATGAGATATGCACCAAACGACGTAAAATCACGAGTTCTATAATCGTGTTATGAGTTTGGAATATTATCTTCTTGCGCGTCCGGATTATTAAAAAAATTAAAAAAACCCCGAAATTCCGTCTTCAAAATGTCAGCATCAATTTTAGGTGGATGCAGTGGATATATCGAAAAATCATACACAGCTATCTTATTGCCCATGGAGTATTCTGTGATTCATTCTTTGGGAATAGGTCTATAAAATGTAAGGTTAAGCCAGAAATCGCATGGGAACATAAAAAAACTTGTTGGCTTCAACCCATTTTTACCCATTTTTCTACATGGATGCCAACACAGCTTCCACGAAAATTAATTATAATGGTCGACATTATGGGATCCCTCCTAAAACACTTCATTTTAAAGAATTGTAGCCATACTTTATAGAATATGTTAACAGTTCGCGAATTCTGAAAGGGTGAAACTCGGATTCATCGATTGCAAAACATTTTTGTTATTTACCATATACCCTCGTTAGCATAAATGCTGAGGGTACAAAAAAGCGGCTGCGCTCACAAAAAACTAAATGTTTCAATGGAAATGTAAAGGGATTTTGTAATTTACCTCAACATTACTTTGGGGTATATAAAAATTAGATGCCGAAGACTGCAGTCTATAAATTAGGGTATTTTTAGCTCGTTATCTAAACATCATAATTAAAATTTGACAGGTGTATTTCAACTCTCCAGTTGGTAAATAATATGACATTAGGTTTAATGGTTCGTCCTCCGGTGCTATTCTTCGGCATTTGACATTAACTATAAGAATCGGAATAGGAATTTTAGGATGTGATAGTTGTGAGATGAAAACTGTTTCCCACGAACATTCCTTACATGACAGTGTTAAATTTCTCTAAAATTAATGAGTGAAGACCGATACTTCATATATTTAGCTGTACTTTTATCACCCAGTCCGTAAAAAAAATATTTGATGTTGTCAAACCTGCGAATCGAAAGCTGAGAGTGCAAGACAGGTTTGCTAACCATTGTAAAACGGTTCCAACCATACTTGTCAGAGCTGAAAAAATGTTTGAAACATATTAAAGATTTGTTGGGTGGATTTGAGTTTCACTTTAAACATTGTAAAGTAGTTAGGCGTAGAACCACAGTGATTCATACCCAATGACACACTCAAATTATCATTTAACATTTTTAGTAGGATTTAGATTTTCTGTTTTTTTTTTCAACATAATGCATATGAACGAATTGTAATGCAAACAAATTAAAAACAATCCAAATTATTTATGTTGCCTTTCTTATTTATCATACATCTCTCTATCCTTTCTTCGTTAAAAAATATGAACAGATCAAAATGCTTTTATTTTTGCTTTGCAATCAACATACGAGTATTTGTTATTTTTGGATTAAAAACTAACAAATACTGGAAAAAAATAAGAACTTGTCAAAGAAAATCTAACAATATTATAAAGTAAAGTATTTTCACCAATGACTAAAGAGCACAAACAAAATGTTTGTTACGTACATACATTAGGGATATAACCAAGAAAAAGAAAAAACACTCAAATAGCATGTGGGGAATATTGTCCTGAAAATAAAAATTCCATATTTTTGTTCAATTCGGGGAAAAATTACCATTACCATAAACTGCTTTTGTCAAATTACAAAAAAATTAACTAAAACCCTCAAAGCACCGAAAATCGGGTGGTATGTAAGTGCTATACCCAGACAAGGACCTATGTTGGGAGCAGTTTCTTGACTGCAGGGAACCTCAGATGTCAAATAAAATGTTGTTAGGTCAAAAAATGTAGCTTAAATACTAAAATTACCTAAAATAGGGATTTACCGTTTATATGGGGGCTATATCAAAACAGGGACCTATGTTGAAAATTTGAATAAGTTTTGTGACCACTAAAACCCCAAATGGCAAATTACAGTTAGTTCCGTTTAAAAAATGTAGTAAAACCCGTCAATATACCGTAAGTCAAGAGGTACCGTTGTATGGGGTTATACCAAAACGTGGGCCGATATAAACCATCTAAAAAAATTTCGGTGCAGAAATATTGCGTTATAGCTCAATTATTGTGTACGCTAGATAGAGCTTTTTTATTTGGTATAGAAGTTTTTATTACACCTAGGATGATTGGTATTGCAAATGGGATATGTCGGTCCACGTTTTGATATAGCCCCCATAGAACGGTACCACCCGATTTTCGGTATTTTGAAGATTTTAGTCTCATTATCACACCAAAATGGCTGAAATTTGGTTTTTAGTCTTCGATAGGGGTATCTTTCCACCTGATATTTGTATAGGTCCACGCCTTCGTATAGCCCCCATAGAACGTTACTTCCCGATTTTCGGTATTTTGAAGGTTGTGACCTAAATATCCCACTGAAATTGCCGAAAGTTGGTAGTTAGTCTTCGTTGGGGTTATAAAACTTTCCACCTGAAATTTGTCGATAGAGATCCACATCCTCAGATAGTCCCCATAGAACGGAACCTCCCGATTTTCGGTATTTTGATGAATTTAGCCCCATTAAAACACCGAAATAGCTAAAATTTGGTATTTAGTCTTCGTTAGGGGTATACAACTTTCTACCTGAAACTGTTCGGTATATCTCCACGCCTTCGTATAACCACATAGAACGGTACCACCCGATTTTCGGTATTTTGATTATTTTAGTCTCATTATCACACCAAAATGGCTGAAATTTGGTATTTAGTTTTCGTTTAGGATACAAAACTTTCTGTCAGAAATTTGGCCACGTGTCCACGTGTTTCATATAGCCCCCATATAACGGTACCTACCGATTTTAGGTGCTGTAGGTTTCAGCCCCAATATCCGACCGACAATTTTGAAATTTGGTATTTAGGTTTTGTTGGAGGTATAAAACTTTCCATCTTACATTTATCGGTACAGAGCCAGATCTTCATATAGCCCCCATAGAGCAGTACCTCCCGATTTAAGGTACTTTGAAGGTTTTGGCCTCAACATCCTACAGAAATTTCTGAAATTTGGTATTTAGGTTTCGTTGGAGGAATAAAACTTTCCACCTTACATTTATCGGTACAGACCCAGATCTTTATATAGCCCCCATAGAACTGTACCTCCCTATTTTAGGTACTTTGAAGGTTTTGGCCTCAATATCCTACCGAAATTTTTGAAATTTGGTATTCAGGTGTCGTTGGAGGTAAAAACTTTCCACCTTACATTTATCGCTACAGACCCAGATCTCATAGAGCAGTATCTCCCAATTTTAGGTACTTTGAAGGTTTTGGCCTCAATATCGTACCGAAATTTTTGAAATTTGGTATTTAGGTTTCGTTGGAGTTAAAAAACTTTCCACCTTACATTTGTCGGTACAGACCCAGATCTTCATATAGCCCCCATAGAACGATACCTCCCGATTTTATTTACTTTGAAGATTTGGCCTCAATATCCTACCGAAATTTCTGAAATTTGATATTTAGTCTTCGTTGGAGGTCAAAAACTTTCCACTTTAACTTTGTCGGTATGGACCCAGGACTTCATATAGCCCCTATTGAACTGTACCTCCCGATTTTAGGTACTTTGAATGTTTTGGCCTCAATATTCTACCGAAATTTCTGAAATTTGGTATTTCCTCCGTAAATTTGTCGGTATAGACCCAGATCTTCATAAAGCCCCCATAGAACTGTACCTCCGGATTTTAGGTACTATGAAAGTTTTGGCCTTAATATCCTACCGAAATTTCTGAAATTGTATATTCAGTCTTCGTTGGAGGTAAAAAGCTTTCCTCCGTAAATTTGTCGGTATGGACCTAGATCTTCATATAGCCCACATAGAACGGTACCTCCCAATTTTCGGTATTTTGTGAGTTGTGGCCTCATTGTCTCACCGACATGCCTAAAATTTCGTATTTAGTCTTTATTGAGAGTATAAATTTTCCCTTATAACTTTGGCGGTATAGGTCCTCGTATTCATATAGCATCCGTATAGCACCGTTACCTCCCAATTTTCGGCATTTTGAAGTTTGTTACCCAAATATCCCACTGAAATGGCTGAATGTTCGTAGTTAGTCTTCAAATTTGACTATGGGTCTCTGAATAAAAGAAATCTGTATTTTTTGTCTTTGATGTCACCTCTCTAAAATTATGTTTGAGGGACAATTTTGAATAAACTAAAACGAGTTTTTAATTTTTTAAGATTCCTGGCGATTAGATACTATTTACAGATTTAGTGTATTCCGAGACCTATAGTAAAATTTTATGGGAAACAGTTTTGTAGAATATTTGGATTTGGTACGATCACATTTTAAAGGAGTTTTTGAAAGATTTTCGAAAAAAGGACCAAAAAGACCTCTTTGGTGAACCGCATGAGGGTCAAGGTTTCTAATAAACATATTCCCCACATCCTCCTCTGTAAATTTGTCAAAGACACTTTTTACCAAGGATTCCAAGATATCTAAACTCGAATATTTCGAAAAAAAAACAAGAAATGGGTGGAACTTGCCCCGCCTACTTTGGTTACTTTCCGATGTAAACATTAAAAACGCCGGTACACGTGTCTCATATTTTTAGCTCTACTTTCATAATCTACTGTGTTTTTCCCCTCATTAAAAAAAAATAATTTTGTTCCACAGTGTTATTATTTAAAAAAAATCACTCGGTGAACCGTGCTAAAACAGTCGATTTTACAGAAATATGTTCAAAACTTAAATTATAGTACAAATTTTCCTGAGTTATAATAGCCCATGCCTTAGTTTCAATATATGTTAATTTTCTACAATAAGGTCCATATACACACAAATAGACATTTAACATTTTTAATACGATATTGAATTTTTGTTTCTTCTTCAACATAATCTGGCACACATGCACACATATGAATGAATTGTAATTAGGGTTTTGGGTAGGGAAATCCCGCACCGGGAATTCCCGGGAATTCTCGCTTTTTAGGTTACGGGATTTTCCCGGGAAACAAAATCATATATCCCGGGAAATCGGGAAATATCTTTTTACATTTATCACAACTAATATTGAATTAATGAATAAACTATGCCCGTCACTTTTATACCATAGAATCAAAATTCGATTAGATTTTACAGAATCGATAAATTACAAAAAAAAAAAAAATGGAAATAACGTTAATCTACAGAAGTGTTTTCAGGGAAAAAGTTAAAAAAATCGCACCAAAAACATGGACTATAAGGACGGATTTTTATTCTGTTTTTTTTTTTTTTTTAAGTGCGAAAGAATATTTTCTATTTAAAACTCTCATTTGTATTCCCTCAGCCATTGAGCTATAGAGTGTCCTGGTTTCTGGCTGGTGAGCACGATAAATTTAGAACGAAGCCACCGATCAGGTCAATCATAATTTTGTATATGGTAATATTAGTTCCAGGCATAGGACGGGTTCCACACAAAATTCGGAAAAAGTGAAGATTTAGTGCCCCTCGCGGATCGTTTGAAATTTTTTTCAATTTGTCTTTACGGCCCCCTTTACGACGTTACAAATTTTATCGGGGGCAAGCCTATACTTCCTTAGATAATGTCTTAAAAACTCCAAGAAACCTTGTCGGCAACAAATAAAATGGAAAATTGGCAGATAACTCCCGCAGGAAGTTTTTGATGGTCCTAACTTTGCATATCGTATTATTTCATCTAGTCATGTATCAGGTTGGAATATGGACTATATCGGTCCAGCCCTTCGGTTACCTCCAAATCAAAATTTAGGAAAAGTGCAGTTTAACAGCTCATCTCGAATCTTTTTGAAATTCTTTCCAAAAAGTTCTACTTGACGGCGCAACTTTTGTTGGGAGGGCAAGTCCACTCTTCCTGAGGTAAAGGCACAAAATCTCAAAAAAGCCTGCCGATACCAACTACATTGGGTAGGACGTAAGATAACCGTCGAAGGGGGAAATCTCGCACACTCTCTCTCTTTTAAATGTTTGGCAACATGTTTTATGTGCGGCCCTAGTTAAAATGGTAAATTTTTTTCCTAAGAAATTGGCTCAAAAACTCAAAAAGCCCCTAGAAACGTCAGAAGTATTGTGTTTGCTTCTTTTCATTAGGTTCGAGGCTGAGGGTATATCTCAGTCGGCACAGCTGACTGATACTTTCCTACTTGTTTCAAGCAATCTTAAGCATAAGAATAAAACATACGATTTTCGAGGTCCATAAAATTGGAATTTCTGGTCAATAACTTCATTGTTTGAGCCAAGTCACTTTCCATAGAGCGATTTCATTAGCTTTGAATAATGGAAATAATCAGTGTGGGCCAAATCCGGGCAACATGGTGCATTTTTCCATATTTTTTCGTTTTTAATCGATAGAGCGAACACGTGTCATGAATTTTTGAGCCCGCAACTCTTTGAAAATGTTGTATTTCATATAAGTTACTATGGGAAGATAAAAAAATCACGGAAATATTGATCCATTCTAGTATTTTAAAATTTCCCGGGAAATCCCGGATTCCCGGGAATGGCGATTTTTTGATTCCCGTTTCCC
Organism: Musca autumnalis; assembly: GCF_047663935.1. NCBI lineage: Eukaryota > Metazoa > Arthropoda > Insecta > Diptera > Muscidae > Musca > Musca autumnalis. The sequence goes on along the minus strand of NW_027411977.1, from coordinate 58,290,822 downwards.
GGGAATGATAAAAACCGGGAAAACCCAAAACCCTAATTGTAATCCTAAAAAGCAAAACCAACAGCAAATCCAAATGATTTATGCTTTGTTTTTAGTTTATCATACTTCCCTCTACCCTTACTTCTTCTTTAATGAAAAAAAAAACGATCGAAATGCTTTCTGTTTGCTTTTTCATTTCAAAAGAGTTTGTGTCCAATCAGCATATTTGTTATGTTTAAACTTAATAGTATAAACACAACTGCAAGAAAATAGGAAGTTGTCAATGAAGAACTAACAATATCAAAGAGCAAAGAAGGAAGAAAGTAATAATTGAACTTTGATATTCACCAATGGTAAATGTAATGTACGTACATATGTATGTGAGTACATTAGGACAGTAACCAAAACAATTTTGTCCAGAAAATACCAAAATCTACATTTTGTAATCGATTTGGTGACAAAAAAATTTCATAAACTTTATGAATATTACAATGTTTGTGTAACATGTACGGTACCTTATGTTAAAGCACAGTTTGTTTTCGAAAATTGTGTTTTATATAGACGTTATGTGTTGTGCACCACTTCAATACCAGGTGATTTTCGTAATCTATGTTACAAAATCGATCTTTTTCAGTGAATAGGCTATTTCAAACAAATTCTATAATCGTACGGGAAGGGTCATGTTATATCCTGCATTCACTTTCGGTGGATAAAAAATAATTCAATAAAAGTTGCACCTGCAAAATACATGGAAGTACATTGGGCAAATTCGTATATCCCTTCATATAGTTTAGGACATCAGTTCGAAGGTGAGTGTACTTTAGATAAATATTAAAGCGGTATACTTTAATAATCATGTTTACCTGTTGGCCTAAGCTACACTTACACGTTTGCCCTAACATATTCCTAACACCACAAAATATTTTTTCCATATTTAATCTCTTAGATACGATGGATGCCATCGTGGTGCAATGGTATGCACGCCCGCCTTGCACGCAGAAGGTCGGGGGTTCGATTCCCCGGCCAAGCAACATCAAACATTTTTCAACGGTGGCAAAATACCCCTCAGTAATGTTGGCGGCATTTCTTGAGTATTTCGGGGTGCACTCATTGATATGAGAGAAGTCTCCCTTGTCCCGTATGGGATGTTGTGGCACAATGTTTTGTTTTGTTTAGATACGATGGATTCCCTTATGCTAAAGTGTTCATCCCTATTCCACTTTTTGCTCAATGACCGGAACATTCATATTACACCGTCCGACAATTTTCAAGAAATTTTGTTACACTTGAACCGGACTATATACGTTTGAAAGTATAGGCAAAATGGAGTATAATGGTATTTTTAATTGTTCGTTTTCTCATCGTTTTGACCTTTTAGAGGTCAAACAAATTTCAAAGGTCAACATTTTTCAAAAAAATATTTTAAATACTCGTTTTGACCTTTTAGAGATCAAACAAATTTCAAAGATCAACATTTTTCAAAAAATATTTTAAATATTTGTAATCGTCGTACGATGCTGGTATTGGTGTCATATTAATGAGTGAAGTATAGGCTTTATATTATAATTATTGCATTCCAGGATAAAAAGGACATCAAAAATATATTTGAAAAATTAAGTCAAAAGTGAGCATTTTGGCAGGCGCAAATCTTCTAAACCGCGATGAATTTTAATTTGCTTTTTGTGGCCCGATGTTGCCTGTGGGCAATTTTAAATGTATGTGTACACTGAAAGCAAAAAGCTACGTAATATGAATGAAATCCCACGTTGTATTAATGAAATTTGTCATTGATTTTGAGCCAACGTAGAGCTTCATTGAATAAATGAAAAAAGTTTCATTGAAGTAAAATTAACGAAATTGTTCATTAATGCAATGAAACTCCTTCATTTATGCAACGAAACTTCTTCATTGATGCAATGAAACTTTTCCGTTAATGCAATGTAACGTTTTCATTAATGCAATGAAAGTCCTTCATTGATGCAATGAAATTTTTTCATTAATGCATTGAAATACTATCATTGTTGTAATGACAGTTTTTCATTTATGCAATGAAGCCTTACGTTGGTTCAAAATCAATGACAAATTTCATTGATACAACGTAGGATTTCATACATGTTATGAAGTCATTTCATTCTTACGTAATGAACAAAAATGAGGTCAATGCTAAATATGTTTATTTCATTATACCCTCAGCCTTTAGGCTATGAAGGGTATATACACTTTCATACGGGCAAAATGTGCCTCATCAAAATAATGGTTTTAGACCCCAAGTATGTTTGGACGAAATGTGTTTCAGACAATTTGGAGTCGATTGAGCAATGTCCGTCCGTCTGTCTGTCTGTCTGTCTGTCTGGCTGGCTGGAGCGCACGATAACTCTCGAAGGGATGAACCTATTCGGTTCAAATTTTGGCTTTCGTAATATTTTGTCCAAACTTAGTTTAAGTTCGAAGATGAGCTATATCGGTCCACTCCTTCCGGTACCTCCCCCACAAAAGTTCGAAAATGTTCGGAAAATTTGTACGCACGATAACTCTTGAAGGGTGTAACCGATTTGGTCCATACTTTGCCCATCGTGGAGCGTGTACCAGACTTAGATCAGGTTTTAATATGGACTCAATCGGTCCACTCCGTCGGGTACCTCCCACACAAAATTTTGGAAAAGTTCAGTTTAGGAACATCTCTCGAATCGCTTTGATTTTTGCTTTAGCAACTTGCATTCACTGCCCTCCATGCGACGGTATAAGTTTCATCAGGGGCAAGTCCATACTTCCTGAGAAAATAACCTGAAAGTTGCAAAAAACCCCTATGACACCGTGTGAGGAGGTTGGAGGGCAAAATAACTCTCGAACAGGTCTGCCGATTCGGTCCAAAGTTTGGCCTTAGTAATATTTTGTCCAAACATAGTTTAAGTTCGAAGATAAGCCATATCGGTTCACTCCTTCAGGTACGTCCCCCACGAAAGTTCAAAAATGTTCGGAAAAATTGTGCGTACGATAACTCTTGAAGAGAGTGGCCGAATTGGTCCATACTTCACACATCCTAATATATCTACCAGATATAGATCACGTTCAAATATGGACTATATTTGTCCACTCCATCCGGTACCTCCCACTCAAAATTTCGGATACATGTTCACTTTAAGACCTGCTTTCGAATCACTTTGATTTTTGTTGAAGCAACTTGCATTGCTGCCTCAATTGCGATGGTAAAAGTTGTTTCAGGGGCAAGTTCATACTTCTGGAGCAAACATCCCTGAAGTTCTAAAAAACCCCTATGGTACCATATGCAGTGGCTGGAAATCCATTCTTTTTAGTATCTCCTCCGCAAAACTTTTGATATTAAATCCTAATCAACATTTTTGTCAGTTCAAACGCCCAAAATTTTTAAAACTCCCTAAATACATGCGTTTTTTGGAAAAAAATTGTTTCAATATACTCAGGATGAGGGTATATCTCTGTCGGCAAAGCCGACTGATATTTTTTTACTTGTTTTATTACAATTAGTTTTGACCATTAATACAACAAGTCATATTTAATACCTCAGGTATTAAGCACATTAATGATAGTATTGGGCGTTGTCATCTGTAAGTAAAATTGAAACAATAAACAAATTGCTAACAAATTGACTGGTTATCTAAACTGCCTCCCACTATTGCTTAAATTACACTGTGAACACAAATGTTGGGGCAGAGATAATTCTTTTTGGAGATGAAAGCCCTTGCTGTGTGTATATTAAAAACCCCGAAGGACAGATGCGCCGTGAGTCGAACTTCCGCGTTATGGCGTGATGAAGTTTTTGCAAGAGACCCTGTAAGCCATCATGAATTAGCATTATATCTTTGTTTGTTGTTTTCGTAGAGCACTTAAACAACAGTAAACAAAGATATAACGGTAATTCCTGATGGCCCACAGGGTCTCTAGATCTAGACCCTCAAAAATGCACCCATGCTGACGAATTTTAGTGAAGAAATTTCGTGACCACTGAAAATTCCCGAAAATCGGGAGGTACAGTTATATGGGGGGGATATACTAAAACATGGACCTATATTGACGATTATTTTTGAATAGACAAATTGTAGCTAAAATTCTCAAAATACCGATCATTACAGCTAAAATTCTCAAAATACCGAAAATCGGGAGATACCGTTATATGGGGGCTATATCAAAACATGGATCTATGTTAACGATGTTTCGTTGGAGATGTTTTATGACCACTGAGAACTTCAAATGTCAAATTACAGCTATTTCGGTTAAAAACTGTAGCTAAAATTCTCAAAATACCGGAAATCGGGAGGTACCGTTATATGGGGCCTATACCAAAATATGAACCTATGTTGACGATGTTTGGTGGAGATGTTTCATGACCACTGAGAACCTCAAATGGCAAATTACAGCTAGTTTGGTTAAACATTTTAGCTAAAATTCTCAAAATACCGAACATCGGGAGTTACCGATATATGGGGGCCATACCAAAACATGGACCTATGTTTCCGATGTTTGATGGAGATGTTTCATGACCACTGAAACAGATAGTTCGGATACAAATTGTGGCTATAATTCTCAAAATACCAAAAATCGGGAGGTACCGTTATATGGGGGCTATTCCAAAACATGGACCTATGTTCACGATGTTTGGTAGAGATATTTCATGACCACTGAGAACCTCAAATGGCAAATTACAGCTAGTTCGGTTAAAAATTGTTGCTAAAATTCTCCAAATACCGAAAATCGGGAGGTACCGTTATATGGGGACTATACCAAAGCATGGACCTATGCCCATATCTTTTGGGGTATATGTTTGCTGATCACTAGGAACCCTAAGTGCCAAATTATAGCTAATTCGGTCTGCAAATGTGGCGAAGAACGACAAAATACCTCATATCCGGAGGTACCGTTATATGGGGGCTATAACAAAGAGTGGACCGATATAGCCCATTTTCGAACTTGACCTGCCTATGGAAAAAAGACCCTCGGGTGCAAAATTTCAGCACTCTATCTCAATTATTGCGGACGCTAGAGTGATTACAACAGACGGACAAGGCTAGATCGTCTTAGAATTTTATCCTGATCAAGAATATATATACTTTATAGTGTCGCAAATGATTAGTTCGATGTGTTACAAACGGAATGACAAACTTAATATACCCTCCATACTATGGTGGAGGGTATAAAAATAATATTTACATTTTCTTTTCATGTTAAACACATCACAGTTTTTAAAGTTGAAAATACCAGACGTAAAATAACTTTTTTTCATCCACAATTGACTGTTGTTTAGCACAAACTAAAACAATGTTCTTGAACATTGTCTGATGTAGCTAAGAAAGCGGTGGTTGTTTTGTCAACACGTGTTTTTTCTGCTTGTTAAATACTCACACACAAACACAAATGGAATTCAATGAACGACAATACAAACAATAACAAAGAACTGAGAAGAGCATTATTTTTAATGTGGATGAATATTTATGACATAAATTTTATGTATACCATTGATGCTCAAAATAAAAAAGAGAGTAAAGTAGTGAGAGAATCACAAGAAAGTTTGTATCAGCATTCAGTGGTTGCTAGACCTGTGACCAGTAAACATGTGGCGGGTGTGTGCGGTTTTGTTCAGTGTCCCCACTAAAATTATGCGTATATTCATGCACATGTTTACTTGTCGGCTGCTCAACGACGACTGATTGTTATTCTCACCAGCGTACGTAAAAATACTTTAAATAATATTTCCAATCGTTTCGTATTTTCCATTGGAACAATACAAAACGAAACATAACCCACGTTGGCCGAGCTCGCTGTTTAGTTTTGTTTTGTTTACATTCGTGAGTGCAAACAAAACGAAAAGCGAAAAGTACTCAACTCCACAAGATCAGATAGAAAACGGAATAGTACTAAACACATGTGAATAAATCAAAAACGTTTGGTAGTTGATAAAATTCACTGTGGTATGCCGATTGGTGGTTGATAAAATTCATTGTGGTATGCTGATGCTAGCTTATAGGGTTGTTCAGCAATCACATGTGTGTGGCTTAGTGTGTCATTGACAATACACACGGCAAACGTTTCCCAAAAATACTTCTTGTTTCGGTGATGAATGAAACAACTCGGCAAAGCATAGCCGAAGTTACATATCAGCAATCGTACGGTTTCCATCTTTTTACATTGAAAAGTTTGTGTTTTTGTTTTGGTTGTGAGAATGAAACGATTCAGAGAAGCTGAAAAGTTTGTGGCTTTGTGTGATTGGTACGGGAATCATTTTGTTTGTTTCCGTTCATTGATTCTCACATACGTTAACGTATATGGATGATCTTAGCTGATGTATACCAACGCCAATCGGCGACAGTAGCGAATTTTTGTACAGTTGATGGCGTTTCTGCTAGTTTTGGCAAATATTCATGCATACATATTTATGTATGTGATTCTATACATACATATGTATGTAGCCAATATATAAATGTGTTCTTTTTATGATTGTCAAAAATTTAATTTGTTTAATAAAGACAAAATAATTAGAAGACAAATTTTTTAACTTAACAGATTTACAAGGAATACAAAACGCAAAAAGGGATTTCAAAAATGTTTCATTTATTTAATGAAACTCTTTCATTTATATAATGAAACTCTTTCATGTATTTAATGAAACTGTTTCATTCATTTTTAAAGCAAACCAAATAATCGAATATATAAATTTTTCGCCATTTTTTTAAAATGATGTTTGCGTACTAGTGTTTTTAGCCCATTATATTTTGTTTGAATTCAAAACATAAATATTTTTCTTCAATTTATAGAAATTAAAAGTTTCATTGCATCAATGAAATCCGTTTCGTTTATACAATGAAACCAAAAATCGTTGAATTTTAAATAAAGTAAAGTTTCATTGCATGAATGAAACATTTCATTATATTAATGGAACGTTTCACAGCATCAATGCAAAATAATCAATGAAACCCGTTCATTCATATAACGAAGCATTTTTCTTTCAGTGTATGCGTATTTCACACACCGTTTGAGATATTTATATATACTATGTGGGTGTCGGTAGGTTGATGACAGAAGAATAAAAAAAAATGGAAAATACTTTTAAATAAATATCTAGATAGGCGAAGTTATGCTTGTTAAAGTGTAAGTAGTCGATTAAAAATTTGGACATAAAATATTTTAGTGATTTTATAAAATACTTTTAAACGTCTAACAAATTGAATCATTGCAGTCAACATTTTTTGAAAAATCTTACTGAGATATTGATCTAATAAAATAAAAAAACAAGTAAAAAGTCGTTAAGTTCGGCCGGGGCGAACTTTTTATACCCTCCATCATAAAATAGTCTTATGCTTGGTTTACATTTACGAAACCAACTCGATTTCCATTGCTTAAACGTCAAATGAAATCGAATGGATTTCAGATGAGTTTTCATTTGACGTATACACAAAGAAATTGACAGTTGAAATCGAGTGGATTTCGTAAATGTAAACTGAGCATTAATTAAAATGGAATAATTAGGGTCGTTTCACAATATTAGGTGGAACAACTTTTCGACAATGGATAGACTCCTACTGCCTCCCACTATTGCTTAAATTACACTGTGAACACAAATGTTGGGGCAGAGATAATTCCTTTTGGAGATGAAAACCCTTGGTGTATGTATATTAAAAACCCCGAAGGACAGATGCGCCGTGAGTCGAACTTCCGCGTTATGGCGTGATGAAGTTTTTGCAAGAGACCCTGTAAGCCATCATGAATTAGCATTATATCATTGTTTATTGTTTTTGTAGAACACTTAAGCAACAGTGAACAAAGATATAGTGCTAATTCCTGATGGGTCTCCAACAAAAATTTCATCACGCCATAACGCGGAAGTTCGACTCACGGCGCATCTGTCCTTCGGGGTTCATAATATACTCACCAAGGCCTTTCTTCCCCAAGAGGAATTTTCCGTGCTCAGCTAGGTGAAAGGTACCACCTACGGGGCTATATCAAAGAGTCAACCTATATTTAAATTTTTTGGCGGAAAAGTTTTCTAGCTGCAGGGAACTTCAAGAGTCAAATTGAGGGTAGTTTCATCAAAATAATTTAGACCCTCAAAAATGGACCCATGTTGACGAATTTTAGTGAAGAAATTTCGTGACCACTGAAAATTCTCGAAAATCGGGAGGTACAGTTATATTGGAGGATATACCAAAACATGGACCTATATTGACGATTATTTTTGAATAGACAAAATTGTAGCTAAAATGACCACTGAGAACTTCAAATGTCAAATTACAGCTATTTCGGTTAAAAACTTTTGCTAAAATTCTCAAAATACCGAAAATCGGGAGGTACCGTTATATGGGGGATATACCAAAACATGGACCTATGTTGACGATGTTTGGTGGAGATGTTTCACGACCACTGAGAACCTCAAATGGCAAATTACAGCTAGTTCGGTTAAAAATTGTAACTAAAATGCTCAAAATACCGAAAATCGGGAGGTACGGTTATAAGGGGGCCATGCCAAAACATGGACCTATGTTGACGATGTTTGGTGGAGAAATTTCATGACCACTGAGAACCTCAAATGGCAAAATACAGCTAGTTCGGTTAAAACTTGTACCTAAAATTCTCAAAATACCAAAAATCGGGAGGTACCGATATATGGGGGCTATACCAAAACATGGACCTATGTTGACGATGTGAGAACCTCAAATGTCAAATTGCAGACAGTTCGGTTAAAAATTGTGGCTAAAATTCTCAAAATACCGAAAGTTGGGAGGTACCGTTATATGGGGACTATACCAAAACATGGACCTATCCCAATATCCTTTAGGATATAAGTTTGTTGATCACTAGGAACCCTAAGTGCCAAATTATAGCTAATTCGGTCTTCAAATGTGGCGAAGAACGTCAATATACCTCAAATCCGGAGGTACCGTTATATGGGGGCTATACCAAAGACTGGGCCGATATAGCCCATCTTCGAACTTGACCTGCCTATGGAAAACAGAGCCACGGGTGCAAAATTTCAGCACTCTATCCCAATTATTGCGGACGCTAGAGTGATTGCAACAGACGGACATGGCTAGATCGTCTTAGAATTTTATCCTGATCAAGAAAATATATACTTTATAGGGTCGCAAATGATTAGTTCGATGTGTTACAAACGGAATGTCAAACTTAATATACCCTCCATACTATGGTGGAGGGTATAATAAACATACAATTTACATTCCCAATCAGTAGTTATACATTTTTAAATTTTGGAAGTTGCCTCTGGGCAACATTGGCCCATTGTAGTAGTAAAGTGGGTACATTATCTGAAGTCAAAAATGCTGGTTAGTGGTATTCAATGATTTACAAAGGGCCATTGGGACATTCGGGCTTATGAAAAATGTTGTATTTATATTATTATTCGAGGATTGCACTTGAATTAAAAGGTAATTGATACATTTTTTAGTGAATATACATATTATATATGTGTTCAAATATCGATGATGATACTTTCATGTATTGGATGAAGGCTAATATCATCAAGTTTAGAGTCTGCAACCAAAGTAGAAAATATTTTTTAAACGCTTCTACTCTGAAAAATGTCAATATGAGCATTTCAAATTATATGAACACAGCCATATACGTCCGAATTGGCTAATTCGTGAACTATATATGATAAATATAGACAATTTTGTCATTTCATTTCCATCAATTTTCCTCTAGAATTAAACAAACTCATGAATTTATGCTTGTTTACATTATGAAAAATAAAAAATATAACGATAATACAAAGACTTAAGAAAGAAACTTTGTTAATTTTTATGCCCACAGGCAACATTTGGTAACTCCCGAACCACGAGGAATTTTTAAGTTTTTTTGCAGAGGACATATTTTTGCGACTACTAATCATAATAAATCACTACGGAAAAAATGCGGGGTTCAAAGGGTTAATGGGGGGTGCCGGATAGGAAGAAGGCTACTGATTTTGGTGATGGCCGGCTAATAATCAGGGGTCGGTATGGGCAAAGAACTTATTTGGGAAAAAGTCAACGGTAATATCTCCGCGTCTATACGATGAAAGTAGAAAATATCACCTTTCTAACGATGTAAAATTGGTTGTCGTAGGTGGTCAAACCACGAATATATCGCAATAGTCGCTAATGACACCCAACTTTTAATTTTTGCGATTTTAATTACAATGACGAATATCACAGCTTTGGTTGAGGAACATACAAAAGAAAAGCCTGACTATCAAAGTAGAAAATCCTGCAAAGTAGGTTTGCGTAGGTGGTTAATAGTCGGCAATACATCCAATCTTTCCATTTTTTAAATCACGCTGTAACTCGCAATTTTGATAGGATCGTGGTTGGTTGTTAATAGGGCGAGTTGAGTTTGGTGATGGTCGGATAGTATCGGTCTGTTATGTAGACAAAAATTCAAAATTTTATTCTTATGCGAATATCTCCGCTATTAGTAGTCGTATTTCAAAAAGAAAGCCCGTCAATGGAAGAGGAAAATATTGCCTTTATTATTATGCAAAATAGGTTTACGCACATCCCACTTTCCCATTTTTTTATTTGAATTGTACTGGCGAGAATCTCAGCTTTGGTTGGATGCGTTGCAACAACGAAGACATTCTGAGCTCCACAATGTTCCGAATTGCGTTTCCAAAATTGGTGAAATGCTTGTAATGTTGAAAAAGACTCTGGTATATCTCTATTTCCAATTTATGGAATTGTATTTCCATGTCAGATATTTCTGCTTCTGTTGGACATTTTCCAAGGAGAGAGCTTGATAATTAACTAAGCCATCTGAATTTTAAATTAATACAAAATGCGGCATTTATGGTAAAATATCAGAGCTACTGCGAAAGGTGCTAATCAACCAAAATTTTAATATTTTGAAGTTTTGACTTTAATGACAAATACCTGTGCTTCTATTTGGTGTATTAAATATATGTAAAATGCTAATCAGGAAGACCAGTAAAGCTTTCAATCAGTACTAAGTAGATGTCGACAGTAGTCAATTATAAAATTAAATATTAATTATTTTTGTTCAGTTCGCCTTAAGTCATTTGGTATAAAAGTCAGATACGTGAAAACTATAATATCTCCCAAAAACAAATGTTTACGAGCGAAAAGCTTATGCACAGGGGTAGTGGTGTAAGGTATCACATAGTCGGCCCCGTCCCGACTATAGCCTTTGCTAACTTGTTATACCCTCAGCATTTATGCTAACGAGGGTATATACACTTTCATACGGGCAAAATGTGCCTCATCGAAATAATGGTTTTAGACCCCAAGTATGTTTGGACGAAATGTGTTTCAGACAATTTGGAGTCGATTGAGCAATGTCCGTCCGTCCGTCTGTCTGGCTGGCTGGAGCGCACGGTAACTCTCGAACGGATCAATCGATTCGATCCAAAATTTGGCTTTCGTAATATTTTGTCCAAACTTAGTTTAAGTTCGAAGATGGGTTATATATGTCCACTCCTTCCGGTACCTCCCCCACAAAAGTTCGAAAATGTTCGGAAAATTTGTACGTACGATAACTCTTGAAGGGAGTAACCGATTTGGTCCATACTTTGCCCATCGTGGAGCGTGTACCAGACTTAGATCAGGTTTTAATATGGACTCAATCGGTCCACTCCGTCGGGTACCTCCCACACAAAATTTTGGAAAAGTTCAGTTTAGGAACATCTCTCGAATCGCTTTGATTTTTGCTTTAGCAACTTGTATTCACTGCCCTCCATACGACGGTATAAGTTTCATCAGGGGCAAGTCCATACTTCCTGAGAAAATAGCCTGAAAGTTGCAAAAAAACCCCTATGACACCGTGTGAGGAGGTTGGAGGGCAAAATAACTCTCGAACAGGTCTGCCGATTCGGTCCAAAGTTTGGCCTTAGTAATATTTTGTCCAAACATAATTTAATTTCGAAGATAAGCCATATCGGTCCACTCCTTCAGGTACCTCCCCACAAACGTTCAAAAATGTTCGGAAAATTGTGCGTACGATAACTCTTGAAGAGAGTGGCCGAATTGGTCCATACTTTACACATCCTAATATATCTACCAGATATAGATCAGGTTCAAATATGGACTATATTTGTCCACTCCATCCGGTACGTCCCACTCAAAATTTCGGATACATGTTCACTTTAAGACCTGCTTTCGAATCACTTTGATTTTTGTTGACGCAACTTGCATTGATGCCTCAATTGCGATGGTAAAAGTTGTTTCAGGGGCAAGTTCATACTTCTTGAGCAAATATCCCTGAAGTTCTAAAAAACCCCTATGGTACCATATGTAGTGGCTGGAGATCCATTATTTTTAGTATCTCCTCCGCAAAACTTTTGATATTAAATCCTAATCAACATTTTTGTTAGTTCAAACGCCCAAAATTTTTAAAACTCCCTAAATACATGCGTTTTTTTGGAAAAAAATTGTTTCAATATACACAGGCTTAGGGTATATCTCTGTCGGCAAAGCCGACTGATACTTTTTTACTTGTTTATATAGACGTTATATGTTGTGCACCACTTCAATACCTGGTGATTTTCGTAATCAATGTTACAAAATGATCATTTTCTGTGAATATGTTATTTCGAACAAATACTATAATCCTGCATTCATTTTCGGTGGATAAAAAAATAATTCAATAAAAGTTGCACCTGCAAAATACATAGAAGTAAATTCGTATATCCCTCCATATAGTTTAGGACATTAGTTCGAAGGTGAGTGTACTTTAGGTAACTATTCAAGCGGTATATGTTAATAATCATGTTTACCTCTTGGCCTAAGCCACACTTACACGTTTGGCCTAACATAATCCTAACACCACAAAATATTTTTTTTTCATACTTAATCTCTTAGATACAATGGATTCTCTAATGCTAAAGTGTTCATCCCAATTCCACTTTTTGCTCAATGACAGGAACATTCATATTATCGATCAGTACGATCCCTAAGTCAATATAGATCATTTCTTCTCTGATTTATCATTAGGAGGAGCTCTTTCTATTTCTTCGAAATAAACAAGAGATAATGAAAATCACGAATTTATAATAACTCACATATAACTCTTATAATTTGCACAAAGTGCATACACTTTTTATTCGCATCCGATTTCACTACCAACCGTGGAAAAATACATCGATCTAAACCTATTTCGATCAAATCCATTAAGAACCGTGGATGTAGCATCACACACTATTTTTTGGATAAATCGGATACAGCTCCCATGCCACTAAAATTTTTAAACCGCTGTTTTCGCAAAACCGCGAGTGATGTGTCAGTTTCTTCATTGACAAGGAAACGATCCACAGAAAATGCGACTAAATCCGCGATATTTTTAAAAACATTTTTCGCACATTTTTCGGTTTTTGCAGTTGCTGTTTTCGCCGTTCTAGTGGATGAATTTTCACGATATATGATTTATATGATCCAGACCGCCGAAAAACTAAAATATCGCGGGGTACCAGCACACTCAACAGGATATTGTAAATACTGTACCCAAAAAATATGTTTTTTAGAAAAAATATCGCAATAAATTTTGGCTTTGGCAGTAAATTACTCTGCTGCTGTGTGGGCTACATAGCCAATACACGAATCCGCGTTCCAGTTAAATTAAAAATACGAAAAACACCTAAAATCCGGCTTCAAAATGTCAGCATCCATAAAAGGTGGAAGCAGTGGAAATTTCGAAAAGTGATACATTAGAAGTGTAATCTTCATTTTGTATTTTTCTACTTTTACTTTGGACATATATCCGTCATTTAAACGGTTTAATCTGCAATCGATTAGTAACGTAAAAAACCTCGTTAGCTTCAACTTTTTTTCCTATTTTTATTCATTTACGCGGTCATAACTTCCACGCAAATTAAATTATTTTGCCAAATTTTTGAGCTTTGCTCAAAACAATTTGAATTGATCTAGCCATGGTCATAGCTACTGGTAAATTGCAATAGTTCGCGTATTATAATAGTGCAAACCTTGGCTTCATGGAAACTAAATTTTTTCGATATTCACTCATATACACTTTCATACGGGCAAAATGTGCCTCAGCGAAATAATGGTTTTAGACCCCAAGTATGTTTGGACGAAATGTGTTTCAGACAATTTGGAGTCGATTGAGCAATGTCCGTCTGTCTGGCTGGCTGGAGCGCACGATAACTCTAGAACGGAGCATTCGTTTCGATCCAAAATTTGCCTTTCGTAATATTTTGTCCAAACTTAGTTTAAGTTCGAAAATGGGTTATATCGGTCCACTCCTTCCGGTACCTCCCCCACAAAAGTTCGAAAATGTTCGGAAAATTTGTACGTACGATAACTCTTGAAGGGAGTAACCGATTTGGTCCATACTTTGGAAATCGTAAAATGACTACCAGACTTAGATGAGTTTCCAATATGGACTCAATCGGTCCACTCCTTCGGGTACCTCCCACACAAAATTTCGGAAAAGTGCAGGTTAGGACCTGCTCTCTAATCGCTTTGATTTTTGTTTTAACAACTTGTATTCACTGCCCCCTATACGACGGTACAAGTTTCATCAGGGGCTAGTCCACACTCCCTGAGAAAATAGCCCCAAAGGTGCAAAAAAACCCCTATGACACCGTGTGAGGTGGTTGGAGTGCAAGATAACATTCGAACGGATCTGCCGATTCGGTCCAAGATTTGGTCTTAGTAATATTTTGTCCAAACATAGTTTAAGTTTGAAGATAAGCCATATCGGCCTACTCCTTCAGGTACCTCCTCCACAAAAGTTCAAAAATGTTCGGAAAAAATGCTCGTACGGTAACTCTTGAAGGGAGTGGCCGAATTGGTCCATACTTTACACATCCTAATATATCTACCAGATATAGATCAGGTTCAAATATGGACTATAGTTGTCCACTGCATCCGGTACCTCCCACACATAATTTCGGATAAGTTCCTGCAATCGAATCACTTTGATTTTTGTTTAAGCAACTTGCATTTGCTGCCTCACTTACGATGGTAAAATTTTTTTCAGGGGCAAGTCCATACTTCTTGAGTAAACAGCCCGAAGGGTGTAAAAACCCCCTATGGCACCATATGTAATGGTTGGGGATCCACTTCCATAATGGTCAATGTCGATCTATTCCTTTAGATATCTCCTTCGCAAAACTTTTGATATTTAATCCTAATCAACAGTTTTGTCGATTCATACATCCAAAATGTTTAAACCCCCTAAATACCTAAGTTTTTTGGGGAAAAAAAATCAATATACACAGGCTGAGGGTATATCTCTGTCAGCAAAGCTGACTGATATTTTTTACTTGTTTTTTTTATTGAATCTGATGCGTAAAACTTAAACACATGCGCTTGGAAAAGTTCAAGCTTCTTTAAAAATAACGACCTTATTCAAGAAATGCCGCGAAATGAGTAATATGGCAAATATTGTTGTAATGAAGGATCACAAAACCAAGCGTTTCCGCGGTTTTATTTTCATTACTTACTCCCATTCGTACATGATTGATAATACCCAAAATGTTCTCGTAACATTTTTTTAATGCCCAAAATATGTAGCACCGTGCGCTTTAACTAAATTTAAATGAAAGTGCTTACACCTGGAACGTTTTTGCGGTTTCCGAAAGTACAATATTTATTAGTTGAGAAAAATCAAAAAAAAAAAATCGCCGAAGGGATTTTCAAATAAATCGCGATCAAAGTACATATTTTTAGGGCCTCTTTAGGTTTTCACGATTTTGATTGGAAACCGCAAGCCCTATGAAAATTGGATTAAAGGAAGTGTTGTAGCAGTGAAAATTCTCTACAAGATTGTCCTTTATGATATTTTCGTAGGTATTCCCATTTTTGCGATATAGAAGTTCTGTATCGTCTCCCTAAAAGGTCATGACTGCAATTTCCCAACTTAAACTTATGTATTTAAAAAATGGTACCTCTTAGGAAAAAATTACGAAAACCAGGAAGAAATCATAACGGTCAATCGTCTCGAGAATTTCCACAGCTACAAAATTTTCTTTAGCACCATTTAGATAGGACTTGCGGTTTTCAAGCAAAATCGCAAAACCCTAAAATAAACCTAAAAATGTGAAATTTGACCGCGATTTATTTCAAAATCCCTCCAGCGATTTTCTTTTGTTTTGTACTTTTATCACCTATAAACATTGCTGTTTCAGAATCCGTGAAATCTTTACAGGTGTAAGCGGGTTTTTATTTAAAGTTAGTTAAGGTGCAACCTGCAAGACATTGTTTTATAAGGAGGCGATACAGTCAGTAGATTGTCTTAATTTAAACTTCTATATCTCAAAAATGGTAAAACCTACGAAAATACCATCAATCTTGTAAAGAATTTTCACTGCTACAACATTTTCTTTAATGCCATTTCGATAGGGCTTGCGGTTTCCAAACAAAATCGTGAAAACCTAAAAAAAGCTTTAAAAATGTGAACTTTGACCACGATTAATTTAAAAATCTCTCCGCCGATTTTTTTTTGTTTTTTGATTTTTCTCATCTATCAACATTTTAGTTTCAGAAACCGCAAAAACTTCCCAGGTGTAAGCACCTATCATTTAAATTTAGTTAAGGCGTACCGTGGTAGAGTATCACATGGTCTGCCACGTCCCGACTATACTTGTTTTTGCCTCCATACACACAAAAGTTGTTGTATTTATTTATTATTTTTTATTTTCGTTTTTGACCACACAATTTCTAATTAAGAAACTTTTATACTGAGTTGTATTTTAAACGACCATGAAACTATGAAACAATATGATTGCACACATGTGGCTGACGGTTATTTGGTATTGTTTTCAATATTCATATTTTATTTTTGGTTTTGCATTTTTGCACAGCTAAACTGGAGTTGTTTGTGTTACAAAACATGATGAGGTGCTGTCATTCATTGGTTGATTTCTGTGATCGTAGAAACAACGCTAATTAATGTGGTTGCCAAGGCTGTGCTATAATCGCTGGAGTAGATGAGCTTAGAATTAGGTATCCATTGAGATCTTTCTCCTATGGTCTTTCCAATATCCGGAAACTTCGCACTTTTAGTATTAATGTGTTTCTGTTATCTGTATGTTTCATATCCTGAAGTCCTAATTTGCAAATTTTGTGTTTGCTATAAAATACATGACAAATATTGGTTAATTAAAAGTGATTGATTTGGGTTTATAATTTCAGTCCGAATGATAGATAATATCATGAAAATGGTTATTTCTAATTAAATAACCATTTTCATGATGGATGATAGATTGATAGATTGTCGGACAAATTAGACATTTTAAATGATGTTTGAATTACCGGCAAATTGTGAAATTGTGTTAGATAAATATTTTCTTGTTGTTTGTTTCTAAATTGATATTTCTTGTACACTGATAATATATGTATGTATATGCGTGTATATATATAACAGAAACATTTAATGGGCAATTATTATTTTCTATTTTTGCCTTATTAAGGCGAAGGCCATTTATAGTGATATTTAATTAATTCTCTTTCGAGTTGAGCTGTTAGGCCTTTAGAGATACATTGAAAAATTAGGAGTCTACCGAAGTCCCACGCATCCAACCATTACACTACGTTTCACGGGTGGTAAATCCGATCTTCAGGTGTATTAGGATGTTGTTTTTGTGGCAGACGAAGGCAAAGCTTGGTAACTGGTATATATATCGAACTTCATTAGATAAATGTATATGCGAAATTATGTCAGTTAATTGAAACTCCAAACTTTTCCTATAGTCCTGCTTTGGTAATGCCATTTTTCAATGTTCACAAATACTATGGTAAGTTTTATTCCTACATCATTAGTAATTGCTCTTCTATATCAGAAGATTTTTTATTTTTTGATCATCAATTATTGTCTACTAAAGTTTTGACAAGTTGATGGTGGCTTAGAACGCTAAGACGCCGGCAACCTTGACACTCAGTTGTCGGAGACCCAGGTTCGAATCCCAGCCTGGCTCATGCTGAAATTATTTTTTATTTTTGCCTTATTAAAGCGAAGGCCATTTATAGTGATATTTAATTAATTCTCTTTCGAGTTGAGCTGTTAGGCCTTTAGAGATACATTGAAAAATTAGGAGTCTACCGAAGTCCCACGCATCCAACCATTACACTACGTTTCATGGGTGGTAAATCCGATCTTCAGGTGTATTAGGATCCTAATACACCTGAAGATCGGATTTACCACCCGTGAAACGTAGTGTATTAGGATCCTATTAGGATCCTAATACACCTGAAGATCGGATTTACCACCCGTGAAACGTAGTGTAATGGTTGGATGCGTGGGACTTCGGTAGACTCCTAATTTTTCAATGTATCTCTAAAGGCCTAACAGCTCAACTCGAAAGAGAATTAATTAATTATTATTTTCATTATATAAGTCCATAGAAAATCGCTGAATTAATTATCGAATTGCTTCCATATCATTAGTTCTATAACATAGTTGTATAACATTTCAAATAAAAACAAGTTAACAAAAATTAAGTTCGGCCGGAAATGAAATATTCTGAACTTTTATGCTAGAATTAATTTTCACAATTTTATGTGGAGATTTTTTTGAGTACTTGGAACCCCAAATAACTAATTTCAGCTAATTCAGTCAGGTAAAATAGGGCGGTACGGCTTTATGGTGGCTATACCACAAGGTGGGCCAATGTTTAAAATTTTTGATAGAGAAGTTTTAAACCACTGGGAATCATATATACCACAGAACATCCCATCTTGCCAAAAATGTGCATAAAAACTAAAAAAACTGAAGTCGTTGCTACCGTTTTATAGGAACATACCAAAACGTTGACCAATGTTGAAAATTTGTTGGGAGAAGTTTTGTGATCTCTAGGAAACTCAAATGTCAAATTACAGGTAGTTCTGTTAAAAAATGTGAGGTACCGTTGTATGGGTGCTATAAAGAAACATAAACTTATGTCGATCATTTTTGGTGGAGAAGTTTCAAATGTCAAATTCAGTGTAGCTAAAACCCTCAAAATACCGAAAATCAGGAGGTATCGTTATATAGAGACTATACCTTCAACTGCATGGAACATCAAATGACACCTTACGGCTAGTTCGGTTAAAAATTGTAGCTAAAATCCTCAAAATACGGAAAATGCGGGGTTACCGTTATATACGTTGACAGATTTTTGCAAGTATATTTGGTATTCATTGAGAACTTTCTGTACCAAACTTTCCAATCCAATTTTCTGTAAAATTTTTTTTTCTGTAAAATGGTCTGAACGATAACTCTCGAAGGGAGCAATCGATTTGGTCAAAACTTTGCACATCGTATTATTCCTTCCAGATATAGATCTGGTTCGATAATTTTTCTGGTTCTCGGATAATTTTTTTCAGTAAGTTTTATTTGCGGCTCCTTTATGACGGTACAATTTTTTTCTTGCGGAAGTCCATACTTCCTGAGATATTGGCCCAAAAGCTCCAAGAAACCCTGACGGCACCAACCAAAATGACAAATCCGCAAGATAATCATCGCAGGGAATTACTGATTGGTGCAGGCTTTGCACATCGTATTATTTCATCCAGTCATGTATCAGGTTGGAATATGGATTGTATCGGTCCACTCCTTTGAGTACCTCCCACACAAAATTCGGATAAAGTGAAGTTTAAGAGCTCCTCACGGATTGTTTTGAAAATTTGTTCAGTAATTTTTTTTGTGGCTCGCTTTACGACTGTACAATTTTTTGCCGGAGTAAGTCACTTATTCCTTAGATATTGGCCTAGAAGCTCCAAGAAACCCTGACGGCACCAAACAAAATGGCAAATCCGCAAGATAATCCTCGCAGGGAGTTTTTGGTTGATGCAGGCTTTGCACATCGTATTATTTCATCCAGTCCAGTACGGAATTGAAATATAGACTACTTCGGATACCTTCAACACAAAATTCGGATAAAGTGAAGTTTAGGAGCTCCTCTCGCATCATTTTGACTCTTTTTCAGTAGATTGTTGGAGCGGCCTCATTTACAATGGTACATTTTGTTCCGGAGTAAGTCAATACTTCCTAAGATAATGGTCCAAAAGCTTCAAAACCCTGTCGGATATTGTGCAATATAACTCTAAAACTTGTTCAAAAATTTCTTTCAAACTTATTTTAACATAATTTAATATTTTGAGTCCTTTATAAGGAAGTTTGGTTGCCAAAACTGTTTGGTATATGTCAATGATTTGCTATAAGCCCACGTTACGGTACCTACAGATTTTAAAGTAAACTCGTGATATAAAATCAATATATTTTATATACGGCATAATTATTGTGTTTGGTTTGGTTTTGTGGTTTTTTTTCTTGGTCAGCGGCTGAGGGTATTTCTCCATCAGCACAGCTGACTGATACGTACTTACTTGTTATCCACCATTTGAGTAAATATTCGAATCCGGGGATTACATGGGGCCACCTCCAAACGTGGACCTAGGTTGACAAATTTTTGCAAGTATATTTTGTAAACATTGAGAACTCACTGTGCCAAACTACAGTCAATATGATTGTAAAATGTGGCTCTAATTGGGGAAAATAACTTAAATCGGGTTTTAATTCATTTCTCGTTGGAATCGAGCTTAATGACCGTTAATTTTTGCAAGTGAAACGGAAAGCCAAAGATTCGAACCCACACAACCACCACTATGTGACATGCATGTTTCTTCAGCCATATCGGCTGTGGAGCGGCTTCTCTGTCATCGAACTTTTCTTCTTTCAAATGCATTTTTTTTCAACAACAATGGGTGTTTGTATTTTATGGATCTTAGGTATTTTATGGATCTTAGCCACATTTTTTGCCCAAACTAGCTGAAATTTTACATTTGAGGTTCTCAATGGCCGCGAAATTGCTCCACTAAAAATTGTCAAGATAGGTCCAGGGTTCGGTATAGTCCCCATATAACGATACCTCCCGATTTAAGGTATTTTAGGGATCTTAGCCACATTTTTTGCTTGAACTAGCTGAAATTTTACATATGTGGTTCCCAGTGGCCACGAAATTTCGCCACTTAAATTGAGCCAAATTATATCGAAATCGGTTCAGATTTGGATATAGCTCCCATATATATGTTCGCCCGATTTCAAGTATTTGCTGCACCAAACACGCTATATACGTCCGATTTTGATGAAATTTGGAATGTTTGACTGAATTCGGTCTAGAAATAAGTGTGCCAAATTATATCGAAATCGGTACCGATTTGGATATAGCTCCCATATATATTTTCGGCCGATTTCACGTATTTTCTGTACCAAACACGCTATATATTTCCGATTTCTATGGAATTTGGAATGTGTGACCGAATTCAGTCTAGAAATAAATGTGCCAAATTATATCGAAATCGGTTCAGATTTGGATATAGCACCCATATATATTTTCGGCGGATTTCGTGTATTTTCAGCTCCAAACACGATATATAAGTCCGATTTCAATGATATTTGGAATGTGTGACTGAATTCGGTCTGGAAATAAATGTGCCAAATTATATCAAAATCGGTTAAGATCTGGATATAGCTCCGATTTATATTTTACATATTCACAGTGGTGTAGGGTATTATATAGTCGGCCCCGCCCGACTTTGATCCTTTCCTTACCGGTTTTTTTATTTGAAAATTTTGCCTATTAGGGCGAAGATCATTATTTAATATTTATTTTAATTAATTTCTCGTTGGAATCGAGCTTAATGACCGTTTATTTTTGCAAGTGAAAAAGGAAAGGCGAAGATTCGAACCCACGCAACCACCACTATGTGACATGCATCGGAAGGTATCGTAATATGGCGACTATGTAAAAACATGGAGCCAAAGAACACATTTCCAATTCCAAAAGTTCTGCTGGTATAAAAAAAAACATTTGGCAGTCTACGTCAATTGTTTTGGCAGTTAAATAGTTTTTACCCACCATTTGGGTAAATACTCGAAACCGGAGTTTATATGGGGGCTACACCGAAACGCGGACCAACGTTGACAAATTTTTGTAAGAATATTCTATGTACAGTGGGAACTCACTGTGCCAAATTACAGCCAATATGATTGTAAAATATGGCTGATTGGACAAAAAAACCTTAAATCGGGAGGTACGATTATATGGGTGCTATATCAAAAGATGGACAAAAAAGCCACATTTACTATGCCTAAAGTTCTGGTGATATAAACAATTATTGAGCCAAATTTTGGCAGGCATTGGTGCGGTAGTTAAGTAGATTTTACCCACCGTATGGGATGGAAGATACCAAGGAACTGTTCTGACCGGCTTTAACATGGCAAAGTCCAGGATTTATCTTGGTCCCTCTTTCATCTCAAGTGGACACTGACCTCCCCGTGGTGTCACCTGGGGAGCTGCCTTTAACACTCGTTAAAGGTAGTGAGCTAACATGAGCCGCGCGTTCTCCCATAAGAACGTTAAAAACTTGGGTTTGGTCGTCGGGTTGGTAACACTCTCCTAGAAAAAGCAGCCAACTATGAAAAAATCAAAGAAAAGAAAAACAAACCACTCTAAAGTTGACGAACCCCGCAAACTTCTTAAGGACCATGATCTGCGAATTTACACCTGGAATGTTCGCATTCTTTATAGAGAAGGTGCAGTTTACACATTGGCTGATATACTTGATAAGTACAAGGCCGATATTACTGCCATACAGGAAATACGATGGAATGGGAAAGGCGTCACAACAACACCTAAAGGTGACGCCCTGTATTATAGCTGCCATGACGTAAAGCATGAGTTTGGTTGTGGATTCGTAGTTAGTCGGAGACTAAAACATCTGGTAACCAGCTTCACCCCAGTGAATGAAAGACTTGCTGCAATTCGAATAAAAGCTAAATTCTTCAACATCAGCTTTATTTGCGCTCATGCTCTCACTGAAGAAAAGGACAAACAGACCAAAGATATATTTTACGAGCGCTTAGAATAAACTTATGACCGTTGCCCTGCCCATGGCATTAAAATTATTCTAGGCGATTTTAATGCCAAAATTGGAAAGGAGAATATCTTTGGCCCAACAGTCGGGAAATTCAGTCTCCACAGTGAAACATCTGACAATGGTAAGAGGCTGATAGACTTTGCAGCTGCAAAAAACATAGTAGTTGGCAGTACCAGATTTGAACATCTCGATATTCATAAGGGCACCTGGCTGTCTCCAGATCAAAGAACAAATAATCAAATTGATTGATGTTGTGATAGGTGGAAGACATTCATCGAGCGTGTTGGATGTACGATCGTTCCGATTAGCAAACATAAATTCGGACCACTAACTTATTGCAGCCGTCTAAACGTTGCAAATAAAGCACGAACAGATACAGCACGAAAGCTGGACATCGGTAAGCTGCAACCGCGACAGATAGCCACTCAACTGACCCAACTGCTTAATCAAAGCGCTCCTCGTCCCGATAACATATCGGGACAATGGTAAAACATTGCCCACTCCATGCAAACAGCCGCAAAATCAGTACTTGGATGCCAGAGACCTCCACCAAGGAATCCATGATATGACGAGGAGTGTCGTGCTGCTACAGAAGAGAAAGAGAAAGAGAGAAATGAAAAAGAGAGAAGATGTACAGGAGCCAGAATGAAGTCCGAAAGTTCTACCAAAGAGTGAAACATCAAACTGATGGCTTTGGAACTGGCACATCCTCCTGTAGAGACCAGCTAGGTAATCTGGTAACTGATGGAAAGAGCATTTTTCCAAACTGTTGATATCCAATAGTAGCGAAGTCGACGAAGATACCACAGATCCAATCCCAGAAAATGGTATTGAATGTATACCAACCGGCCAAGATGAGGTAAAGCCAGCAATAAACCGGCTGAAGAATAATAAGGCAGCAGTAGTTGAAGGCCTACCAGCCGAGCTGTTTAGAACCGGAGGCGACACGCTGATAAGGTGTATGCATCAGCTAGTTAGCTCTATCTGGCAGGAAGAACGAGTACCCGACGATTGGAACTTGAGCATCCTGTGTCCCGTCTATAAGAAAGGAGATAAGACTTTATGCTCCACCTATAGGGGCATAAGTCTTTTCCCTATCGCCTACAAGATAGTGTCAGGGATAATGTGCGAACAACTAAAGCCTATGGTCAATGAAATAATTGGGCCATACCAATTCGGATTAAGACCTGGCAAATCCACTATTGACCAAATATTTACCCTGCGGCAAATCCTGGAGAAGACCTAATGGATGCCGATCGACACTTACTGCCTTCTTGTCGATTACAAATCAGCCTTCAACAGCCCCCTATGTTCAAAAGTATTCCAAGCCATGTCTGAATTTGGTATCCCTGCAAAGCTGTTTAGAATGACATTAACTGATACGCGATCCACAGTTAAAAAAGGAAACAACCTTTCCGAAAAGTTTGGCACCAAAAGATTTTTTCAGACAAGGTGGCCATCACCTCGTGTGATCTTTTCAACATTCTGCTGGAAAAGGTCATACGAGATGCGAAGGTGAAAAGAAGTGGCACAATATATACAAACAGCCATATGTTGATTATGCCGATGACATTGACATTATAGGTCGATCGGTAAAGGAAGTAACTGATACCTTAGAAAATTCGAAAGATAATCTGTGGGTCTGGCGGTAAACGGCAAGAAGACAGAGTTAATGGTGTCGTCGCGCAATGAGAGATCGGGCCAACTGTTGACGTTTGTTCCCATAATTTTGAGGTAGTAAAGGAGTTCGTCTACCTCGGCACCACCGCAAACACAACCAACAACATCAGTTGTGAAATACGAAGAACAATAGTGTTGGCCAACAGATGCTACTTTAGTCTGAGTAAGCAGTTTAGAAATAAAGCCACATCTCTTCAAACAAAAACAACGCTTTACAAACCACTGATACTACCCGTGCTGATGTATGGTTCCGAAGCTTGGGTTCTTGCGCAAGCAGATAAGGCAGTGCTTGGCGTGTTTGAGAAAAAAATTCTTCGAAAGATCTACGGACCGATCTGCGTTGACGGTGAATATCGACGTCGTATGAACCACGGTATAGATAAACGTATCGAGATGCAACGATTGCGTTGGCTAGGCCGTATCATATGAATGAGCTATGATGAACCCGCTAAAAGGGCGTATAAATACGTGCAACATGGCGGTGCACGCCGAATTGTCAAGCCTAAGCTTAGATGGAGCAAACAAGTGGATAAAGAGATGAAAAAGCGCGGTATTCCAGAAAGCGAAGCAGTAAACAGAAAGAATTGGAGATCTTTTCTTAGTTCGGCTTATAGAACAAATGTTCTGTAATGGGGCAGCTAAGTAAATAAGTAAGTAAGTCAAACTTCCTGACGTAATGTCTCAAAAGCTCCAAAACCCTGCTGGTTTGGTTTTGTTGTTGTTTTTTTCTGAAGGTATACCTCGGTCAGCGCAGCTAACTGATACTTTCATTAGAGTTGGGCAATCTCGTTCAATTGAACGATCCGGATCACAGTTCTCGTTCAAAGGCGAATGAGTAACATCATAAAAACCAACGTGTGAAATTAAGTATACGCAGTTTTGTCAAAGAAATTACCTGTGTCCATTGAACGAGATAAAGATCCGGATCGTTCAATTGAACGAGATTGCCCAACTCTAACTTTCATACTTGTAGCAAACTAAGTCATATATATTCCTTCTGGCCTTTGTAACATATTGTCCAAATTAAGTTAAACTTCGAAAATGGTCCATACCGGACTTCTCCTTAGGGACCTCCCCAACAAAAGTTCAATATTTTTGTTTATGTGCAGTTTCGGATCTGTTGGAAGATCCTTTGAATGTTTATACCAAAGCTACTCCTTGTGTTTCTTTTTACAGTGATATTATGTTTTTCCTGTGCAAGTTTCTGCATCCGGAGCTCTAAATTATACAATGACTAAAAGAAAATAGATCCACTTCCAAAATGGTACCTCCTCCGCAACAATTTTTGAGCCCAAAATAGACCACAAACTTCAGAAAACCACTAAATTCATAAGGATCTTGGTTGTGTGGCCGTTTTCAATATGTCCGTAGATGAAAGTTCCAACTCACACAGGTTGAGGGTATATCTCCGCCGGCATAGCTGACTGATAATTTTTTACTTGTTTTTATTTCTTTTAAATATTTGATTGTCGTAAATAAAATAATTTTTAGAACGTTCAAATATTGATGAAACCAAAACATAAATTGTCACTTAAAATTTGTGCATATACGCTTTTCGCTAAAAAATTGAAAAAAGTTGGAAATAAATAAGTCGACAGCAAAAGCCTCCAACTAAATATGACGAAACAATTAACTTTCTTTAGAATTTTGCAAATTATCGCGGATTTTTCGCGATATCTAAAAAAAATTAAATAGGTCACATCTTTCCTTGGTTAACTATAAACATTTTAAGACAAACGCCAAACAAATCGATTTTGCAAATTATCGCGGATTTTTCGCGATATCTAAAAAAAATTAAATTGGTCACATCTTTCCTTGGTTAACTATAAACATTTTAAGACAAACGCCAAACAAATCGATTGTAAATTGGTGAAGCTTTTGATTAACGTACTAACGTCATTTGAGTTTAATGTAATAGATAAAAATAATAATATAAAACTGTAAATTTTAAAACGATTTCACAGCAGAAAGTCAGATAAAAAAGTGTAATATGCTGTATTTGCGGTTCAATATAGTAAATTCCAAATGCTATGTCTTATAACCATTTTATTTACTACAAGTTAATATAATAATAAATAAAATAAATAATAGTAAATACCCAAATAAATACCCACAAATGGGTATTTACCCACTGTCCATCTTTGTCATTTGCAACATACATTTGTATTTGTTTTTTTTTTGCCATAGGTTTTATTTTACGCATTAAACCAATCAAAAATCAGTTTCATTTATCAATGTTTGCAATTGCACAAATAGAATATACTCACACACACATACACTACAAATATGTATATATTGTGGATAACGAGCAATAACTTCAATATTATGAATTTGGAAATATAATATCACAGAAAATACAAATTGTAGATTTGATCGTTAGTTTGATTACACCCACATATATGCCATCCTTATACATTAGGGATATGAATTTTTGACCTTTTTTTCCCAAAAATGATTTCCTGTAGCGGGAATGAATGAACTCTTTCTATTAATGACTAAAATAATTCCTATTCTATTTAAGTAATAAAAAACGTCACGCACAAACCATTTTTTTTTTTTTTTGAAAAATAATTTGAGGTGAAAAAATTCTTTTGGAAAAAGTATATGTCCTGTTGCACGAACAAATGACCTTTTGCCTATATTATAGACGAAAATAATTGGTATTCCATTTAAATATTGAAAAAGGTCCCGCACAAGCCACTTTTAATTGGTATGATATATGAAATAAAAGAAGTAGAAGAGGGCTATAGTCGGACGGGCCCGACCATGTGATACCCTACATCACTTCTTCTGTGCATTGTTTCCCAGGGTATTTATTTTATATGATTGCGACACGTTATGTTATTGATATTATTAATTGCTATTTTTGCAGCATTTATTATTGATGCATTTAGCATCAAAGAAGAGATCAAGAGTTGATCAAGTTTCGTGTTCGTAATTTGCCCCCAGAATTTAAAATTTTCACCAAGTACACAATTTGGATATTTTTCCCACAATGGTAAATTGGACCCGCTAAAGGTTAGGTTTTGTTTATAAAGAGGGGCGATAAAAAAATCGCCACATGTCCGTACCATGATGGGAGTAGTTGTTTATAGACTTTTTACATTCCAAGACAGTTCAGGTACTCTGTTATCGCTGAAAGATCGTTTTATGATTCGGCAGTCGGAGGAAGATTACTGTTTCCGGTTCTATGATATAGAGACGCAGTTCCGTTCTCCCGCCTAGACCGTAAATCCGCAGCTTCCAGCGGGAATCTGTGCTAAAACTCCATCGATCCACATGTCTCTGTCCGGTATTGAGACTTCACACGAAGCTACCTCACTTGTTCCAGACACACGGTCGGATAGTACTTGGTTTATAGACTCACCCGTTGTAACCTGTAGTATGCTTTGGTGGTCTATTCCGATCCACTCACACATCGCCTTTAGCCATGTAACTGCGATGGTTGTTTCATACCTTACTAGAATTTCTGTTGGCTGTATACTCGTAAACAAAATTGTCTCTAAAGCCCTAGTCGGAGTAGTAAATGTAATTGTTCCACAAACATCCCAGATGGGACAAATGAGACTTCTCTCATATCAATGAGTGCACCCCGATTCATATTAGCTCAATGATATGGGACCTACTGTTTATTGCCGAGTCTGAACGGCGTGTCCTAAGACACCACTTGTAGTGAAGTTTTACATGGCTGAAATACTCAGGAAAATGTCGCCAACATCACTGAGGGGTATTTTGCCACCGTTGAACATTTTTTGATGTTGCTTGGCCTGGGAATCGAACCCACGACCTTTAGCGTGCAACGCGGGTGTACATACCTTTGCACCACGGTGACACCCAGTGGTAGTATTCATTGAATTTTTTGTACATAGCTGTCCACCATAAAACACAGGCGCGTATGTTAGGATCGATATAATTACACTTTTGTATGGCCAGTGTGTCATCCTAGGATTAAACCCCATTTCACAGTGGTCCCACTTGTATGAAAAGGAGTGTCAAAAATAGTTGTAATCGAGCTACCATTCGATGCAAAAAGATAAAAAAAAATTAGTGGATGTAGGTCCACCATATATAGGTACGGCCCGATTTTCGTTATTTTTACGATTTTAGCCACATTTTCCAACCGATTTAGTTGTATTTTTGCGTTTTGAGTTCTGAGTGAACAGAATGACTGCTTGCAAAAAATGTTTAATGTAGGTCTACGATTAGATATAGCCCACATATAAACGTACCTCCTTATTTTTGGAATTTTGAACTTGCTAAATTTTCCAACCGATTTGGCTGGAATTTTGGATTTTGAGTTCTCAATACATAAAATACCTCCTTGTCAAATACCTCAAGTTTAGGTGTAGCTCCCATATAAACGTACCTCCCGATTTTCAGAATTTTGATGATTTTACAGGTGTGGTATAAGGTGAATAACTACCAGAGGACAGATGGTGACAACTGGATTTTATTTTATCGTAAACTAGAGACTTTCCCCTGTATTAAAAAAATATGGATTCTCCCGAATACTCCCAACATTGGTAAAACTCAACATAAATTTATAGGCTGATATTAAAAATACCAAAAACGTCAATTACAGAGAATAATATATCCACCAGATATAGATTACGTTCGAATATGGACTACATTCGTCCACTCCTTTGGGTACATCCCACACAAAATTTCGGATAAGTTCACTTTAAGACTTGCTCTCGAATCACTTTGATTTTTGTTGAAGCAACTTGCATTCGCTGCCTCAATTACGAGGGTAAAAGTTTATTCAG
Organism: Musca autumnalis; assembly: GCF_047663935.1. Taxonomy (NCBI): domain Eukaryota; kingdom Metazoa; phylum Arthropoda; class Insecta; order Diptera; family Muscidae; genus Musca; species Musca autumnalis. The sequence goes on along the minus strand of NW_027411977.1, from coordinate 58,261,544 downwards.
GGGCAAGTCCATGTTTCGTGAAAAAACAGTCCGAAACCTGTAAAAACCCCATATGGCACCATATCGCTCATTTACTGAAAGAGAGGCATAACTCAAAAAATGCGTTTTCTGAGTTAGCAATTTCTATTTTTTCTACGACTTCGACTTTATCTTGTGTTAAATTTTCATGCTCATATCTCTAAAACTCAACGAGATTCAGCTAAAAAAAAAACGTTTTTTGATCTTGTTGAGCACTAAAACACTTCAAATCATGCTTGATATTGCATAGAAATTTAGCACTAATATCTGGCTAGCTCTTTGCAAAATATGGCCGAATTAATTATTTTATTTTTTGTATAAAAATCTTTTTAAGTTGGAAAGTAAAATTTCAAGCGGCAATTTAAAACGCGTTTTTCTCGAAACTCGTTTTTTTGAGATGTGTCACCATTTGAGTAAATGAGCGATATGTAGTGGCTTTAGAGCACGATAATTCTCTAACTGAAAACCCGATTTGGTCCAAAATTTGGCCTTCGTAATATTTTGCCCAAACTTAGCTTCAGTTCCAAGATGGGCAATACCGTTCCACAACATCTGGTACTTCCCCCCAATATTTTAAAAAAAAAATTAATGAAATGCACGATATCCCTTGAACGGGACAAATTTGGCCCAAACTTTGGATCTCCTAATATTTTGTACAAATTTATTCAATTTAAATTTATTTAGGGTACCTCCCCCACAAACGTTCAACATTTGTGTTTAGGTGCAGTTTAGGGTCTGTTCGACGATCCTTTGGAAATGTATATCGATGCTGTTCAGTGTGTGGTTTACAACGATATTATGTTTTCCGTGGAGAAGTCCATGCTGCTCAGCATACAGATCGATTATACGATGACCCACTGAAATGACTAATGGGCGCGGTATCTATCGAAAAGATATGACTTCCAAAATAAGATCCACTTCCATAATGGACTATGTCGTTTTATTATTTCAAGTACCTGCTCCGCACCACTTTTGAACTTCAATCCTAATTAGAGTTTGGGAATTCCCGACTTTTTTCATTCGTGGGGCTTAGACGTGACAGAAAGTAAGCAAACATGAAATACATACTCCCTTTATGTGTGGTTGTGTCATTAGTTATCTCTTTGGAACAATATTAAGGGTAAAATAGCAATAGGGTCATAAAGCAATAGCAAACATCTTAAACGACGTTGTGCCAAAATCTTGAAAGAGCCAATAAATCATATTTAACATATAGCCGTTTTTCAAAATCCAATTATTCCTGACTAATTAGCGGAGGTTATATAACATATCTTTTTCCAACTACCATCCTAGCAAAGCTTCCGTGATATCAGAGAGTGCTGTCCGATTATATTTTTAAAGTTCGAAAGGCGTCGGGAATTCTCGACCAGAAACTCTAATCCTAATCCACGTTTTTATCGGCAAGTTTAAATGTCCAAAAAAGGCCACAAAATTTTGAAAGTTTCAATTCACATAGGCTGAGGTTATAACTCTTTAGGCAAAGCTGGCTGATACTTTTTTACTTGTTTCGGGTCAGCATTCAGATCTTTCGGTCTGGCCCAGTTATATACTGTTTTGGGAACCGTTTCCGCCCTTCTACAAAGTAGATTTGGATTCTTTCCCTTTAGAAGTATTACTGAACCACTCGTCGTTTATGGTCCTTAGCAGACTATTTATGGTAGTAAGCCACAACAGAGGTGATAGAATTCCTCCCTGGGGCGTTCATTGTCGTTGTGTAGCCCGCAGTTTTTCCATCTATCTTAGTCTACTTAGGCTGCTGTCCACCTGAAACTCGTCTAAGAAGTGGATCAGCGTCTTGGTGCTGGCGTTGTTAAAAGCGCCTTCGATATCGATGCATACAGCGTGTTTTTTACATTTTCATTTCGAAAGTTCTCTCTCTCATGCAATACGATTTCCACTGATCTACCATTAACGTATGCATGTTAATTGTATTTAAGCATATCGTTGGAAATGTTACTCTTTGTCATGGTTTCGACCGTCCGTTCCATTGTCTTGAGTAAGAAAGTGGCTCAACTTATCCGGCGATAAAATTTGGTTATTGCGTAACTTGCCTTTCCAGATTTAGAAATAAAGATCTGGACGATCTGGTCTGAACTTTATTAGTGCCTCGGTTAAATTGTGGACATCCCTGTCTATGTCCTCCTTGCTTAGGCACTCCTCATTTACTTTCCCTAGACGAAAGCCAAATTTGGATACTACCATTTAGAGCTAAATCGATAAATGCTCAAGAGAATTTGACTTCAAACCCCTTTTTTCAATAGTCGCAGAAGCACAAACTTTTTGGTTATAACCCTAATAAACATGTACATTAGGGTTATGACTTTTTTACAACCTCATATCCCTGTATGATATTTTGATGAGTTTTTACGTAAGATTACATAAAATGTTAATTATAAAGTTATTCGATAAAAAAGCTTCCGCACAAAAATCTTTTAAAATTTTTATTTTTCAGAACTTTTGACATTTTTTGAAGTCACTGTAAGCAGATTTTTTAACAGAAACAAGGTATAGGGGCATACGACACATCTAAAATGACATAACCGTTTGTTTCTCGCTAATTTTATCATCGTATTATACCATATATATCATTTTATATTATATAACTTTATTTCATATATCATAAAAATTAAAAGTTGTTTGTGCGGGAAAATTTAAGTGGAATAAATGTTATTTTAGTCATTAATAGGTAAAAAAGACCATCCATTCGTGCAACAGGAAATAATTTGTTGAGAATTTTTTTTAAATTTTTGTTTTTTAAGTTGTTTGTGCGGAACCTCTTTTATAATAAAGTGGAATGAATGTTATTTTAGACCCTAATAGGCAAAAATTCATTAATTCTCACTACAGGAAATCATTTTTGAGAAAAAATTTCAAAAAGTCATAACCCTAATGTACATGTAAGAACCCAAAAAATGTACATACATATTGTGATGAGAGTATCACTGATGATAACATAATACATGTATGTATCTAGATATTTTTATTTGTTATGTTCACTGAATTTGCATAAAATAAATATTTCGATATAATATTCACTTTCTAAATTACACACTCGAAACATAAAGAAGAAGAAAAAAACACATTCAATATAAACCGATAATCAACAGCAAACCCATCAATGATGAAATATGTACATCCTGTTTTGTAAAATGCATTTAAAAATGTATTTATTTATATAAAATTACAATATTTTTAACAAATATGCAAATTTTGAATAGAATGAGTCACAAATGAATATCAAAGAGAAATCGAAATTCAAATATGTTCTTATCGAAAGTTTTCAATTGATGAGAGTTTGTAAAAAATAAAATAAATACGAAAGAGGACGGGATGGCTTTGAAACGTATGGAAGATTTATATTATATGAACCTTTTTCAAAAACTTTAAGAATTTACCTGTAATTTATAAATTTTCATTCTACCCTACACCACTAGGTGGGGAGGGTCAGCTTCATAAGGGGTATACAAAAAGCAAAACCTGACAATGAAAGAAGAAAATATCACCTTTCTAACGATGTAAAGTAGGTTGTCGAAGGTGGTCAAAAACGAATATGTCACAATAGTCGCTAATGAAATCCAACTTTCATTTTTGCGATTTTAATTGTAATGACGAATATCACAGCTATGGTTGGGAACCTTCCAAAAACAAAGCTTCCATCTTTACAATGATGATGATGGCGTAGGTGGCCAAATAAGGGAGATATCGCAATACATCTCTTTTTCACATTTTTTTTTTTTTGAAATTACGCTACAGGTCTGAATTTTGATCGAATCATTACGAAATTTTTAGGTTGATGGGGGTCTCACAGAAAAAGAAGCCTATTGATGTTGGTGATGGTCGGATAATATTCAGGGGTCGGAAGGGCAAAAAACGTATGTGGAGAACATTCAAAGTTTTATTCACATATGAATATGTCCGCTTCTAGTAGGCGTATTCCAAAAGGAAAGCCCGTCAATGGGTGAGGAAAATGTCACCTCAATCATGATGCAAAACAGGTTGGCGCACATCCCACTTTCTCGTTTTTTTTATTTTAATTGTACTGACGAGCATATCAGTATTGGTTGGATGCGTTTCAACAATGAAGACATGTTCCCCATGCTTTACCAAAATTGGTGAAATAAATGTGATTTTAAACAAGTAAGTACGTATCAGTCAGCTGTGCTGACGGAGAAATACCCTCAGCCACTGACCAAGAAAAAAACTACAAAACCAAACCAAACACAATAATTATGCCGTGTATAAAATATATTGATTTTATATCACGAGTTTGCTTTAAAATCTGTAGGTACCGTATCGTGGGCTTATACCAAATCATTGACATATAATAAACATTTTTGGCAACCAAACTACCTCATAAAGGACTCAAAATATTAAATTATGTTAAAATAAGTTTGAAAGAAATTTTTGAAAAAGTTCTAGAGTTATATTGCACAATATCCGACAGGGTTTTGAAGCTTTTGGGTCATTATCTTAGGAAGTATTGACTTACTCAGGTATAAAATGTACCATTGTAAATGAGACCGTTCCAACAATCTACTGAAAACGAGTCAAAACGATGCGAGAAGAGCTCCTAAAACTCACTTTATCCGAATTTTGTGTGGGGGGTACCCGAAGGAGTGGACCGATATAGTCTATATTTCAATCCCATACTGGACTGGATGAAATAATACGATGAGCAAAGCCTGCATCAATCAAAAACTCCCTGCGAGGATTATCTTGCGGATTTGCCATTTTGGTTGGTGCCGTCAGGGTTTCTTGGAGCTTTTAGGCCAATAATTCAGGAATTGTTGACATACTCCGGCAAAAAATTGTACAGTCGTAAAGTGAGCCACAAAAAAAAAAGCTTACTGAAAAAAAATTCAAAACGATCCGTGAGGAGCTGTGTGGGAGGTACTCGAAGTAGTGGACCAATACAATCCATATTCCAACCTGATACATGACTGGATGAAATAATACGATGTGCAAAGCCTGCACAAATCAGAAATTCCCTGCGAAGATTATCTTGCGGATTTGCCATTTTGGTTGGTGCCGTCAGGGTTTCTTGGAGCTTTTAGGCCAATATCTCAGGAAGTATGGGTTTCCGCAAGAAAAAAATTGTACCGTCATAAAGGTAGCCGCAAGGAAAACTTACTGAACAAAATTGCAAAACCATCCGAGAGGAGCCCTTAAACTTCACTTTATCCGAATTTTGTGTGGGAGGTACCAGAAGGAGTGGACAGATATAGTTCATATTCGAACCAGATCTATATCTGGAAGGAGTAATACCATTTGCAAAGTTGTGACCAAATCGATTGCTCCCTTCGAGAGTTAACGTTCAGACCATTTTACAGACAAAATTTGAACTTTTGTGGGGGAGGTATCAGAAGGAGTGGACCGATATGGCCCAACTTCGAACTAAAAGTAAGTTTGGAAACAATATTACGAAGGCCAAATTTTGGCCGGAATCGGCATTTCCGTTCGAGAATTATCTGGCGCTTTCACCCATAAACATGGTTTTTCAACTTTTACAGCGTGTTTTTGTAAAAAGTTTTTGCCCATTCGTTCGTCGATTTCATGAACGAAGACACAATTTGGTTTTCATAGCGGTTGACGTTTGTATTCGTGTGACAAACAAATGAAAGCTTTTTATTTTAGTATTTTTTTTTGGTTTTCGTAACAAAATCAGACGAACGAATACGTCAAAAATAAACGAAAGGAAAAGACCCATCGTTTTGAATGAAAATTAAATAGTTTGGGTAATAAATGGCACAAAACACACGAAAACTGGAAGGGAATGCAATTTTATTTATTTCCATTAAAGCACACGCGTATATGTACATCCGTTTCTTCATATTATCAAAATTATTTTTGGACAAATTCGTTTACATTTTATTTCTTATTTTTTGTTTGCCATCTGCTTATCCGGGTTGCCGTCAAGTAATACATTTTACGTGCAGATGCCTATGCAAAATTCACAAAATAAGTATCATGGAAACCCTGAAATATAAAAGCTTTTATGAAATAGACGAAAGCTTTTAGATAAAAACGAATGGTTCGTAAAATTTTACAAGAACCAAATTTTGAACGTATACGTTTTAGTACGAACGGTTCGTGTGACAGGCAATCATTTTTACAAAAACACGCTGTTAGGCTATTTTTTCAGGAAGTATGGACTTGCCCCCTGAGGAAACTTGTACCTTCGTATAGGGGACAGTGAATACAAGATGTTACAACAAAAACCAAGGCGCTTCGAGAGCAGGTCCTAAACTGAACTTTTCCGAAATTTTGTGTGGGAGGTACACGAAGGAGTTTACCGATTGAGTTCATATTGGAACCTCATCTAAGTCTGGTAGAAATTTCATAATGTGCAAAGTATGGACCAAATCGGTTACTCCCTTCAAGAGTTATCGTACGCCCAAATTTTCCGAACATTTTCGAACTTTTGTGGGGGAGGTACCGGAAGGAGTGGACCGATATAATCCATCTTTGGACTTGAACTAAGTTTGGACAAAATATTACGAAAGCCAAATTTTGGACCGAATCGGCAGATCCGTTCGAGAGTTATCTTGCGCTCCAACCACTACACACGTGTCATAGGGTTTTTTGTAACTTTCAGGCTATTTTCTCAGGAATTATGGACTTGCCCCTAATGAAACTTACAGCGTCGTATAGAGGACAGCGAATACAACTTGCGTAAACAAAAATTAAAGCGATTCGAGACCAGTACCTAAACTGAACTTTTGCGAAATTTTGTGTGGGAGGTACCCGAAGGAGTGGACCGATTGCGTCCATATTGGAACCTCATCTAAGTTTGGTAGAAATTACACGATAGTTATCGTGTGCGCAAGTTTTGCGACAATTTTTGAAAATTTGTGGGGGAGGTAACTGAAGGAGTAGACCTATATTGCCCATCTTCGAACTTAAATCGAATCTGGACAAAATATTTCGATACCCAAAATTTGAACCGAATCGATTGATCTGTTCGAGAGTTATCGTGCGCACCATCTTGCCAGACAGACAGCAAATTGTCTGAAACGGATATCGTACAAACATACTTGGGGTCTAAAACCATTATTTCGATGAGGCACATTTTTGGTCGTATCAAAGTGTAAGTACCCTCTTTAGCCCAAAGGCTGAGGGTATAAAAAATGGGTTGAAGCCAACATGTCTTTTTTTGTTTTCTCTCGATTTGTGAGTAAACCACACTTCTCTCAATTTTCTTGTCAAAGTAAAAGTAGAAGCAAACTAAATAAGGATCATCTCACTAATGTATTACTTTTCAAAATTTGAACTGCTTCTACCATTAAATGATGCTGACATTTTGAAGCCAGATTTACAGTGTTTTTTGAAATTTTCTTCTAATTTCATTCCGCAAACATGTTTTTCAAAAAATCATATATAGGATTGTAGTACTTGCGATTCTGAGTTATTTGAAACGTATATTGTGAATGTAGTCTGCACAGCTTCACAGAAATCTGCATCCAAATGCGGAAATTTTGAGCGAACATTTTGCTAAAAATCATATTTTTCGTGTCTAATATGTGCAATTGTCTCTAGAATACCACGTACTCCATTGCACATTTTAGTTTTTTACGTTCCGGATCCAATAAATCATTCCTCGTGAAAATCCATCTACTAAAACGCGAGTTACGAGAAATTCCAAAGTAGAAAAATCACCTAAAATTTTTTTTGAAAATATCGCGTATTTTATCGCGTTTTCTGCGGATCGTTTCCACTGCAATGAAAAAACTAGCGCAACATCTTCGTTTTAGCGGAAACAGAGATTTCAAAACTTCACTGATAAGGAAGCTACATTCATTTTATCCCAAAAAATAGTGTGTGATGCTACATCCACGGTTCTTGATTGATCGCTTCAAATAGATATATATCTATGTAAATTTTCATGGTGGACACTGAAATCGGATGCGGACAAAAATTGTATGCACTTTGCGCAAATTAGCGATATTTTATAGGTTTTTTAATGCTAAGATGCAACCGATGCTACATCTTAGAGTCCAAATTATATTTCGAAAAATATATACAACTTAATAGATATGGTCTTGCTGTACATGAGAATCACATGCGGTCAAAAAGACTTTTATAATTACGCGATTTACACGTATTTTAAAATGCATATAAATTAAAATGGGTTATTTGACCTCTATTTCCATTTCAGAAGTTGTGAGATATATCCTCATCAACCCTAATGGGGAAGCTTTAATATGAATGTCAATAAAGCAAAATCCGTCTATTTTATTGGGAGATTTAAGCAAAATGAAGGAAGTATTCCTATAGATTTTTACAATATTTTCTACTACATAATGCATGTTAAAAAATATGTTTTCAAACAAAAAAATATTTTTTTGTCCAAAATATGTGTTTATTTTGGCTGTAACATCGAAATTATAACACCAATCTGTATGATTGTAGTCTCATTTGATTCGCCGTGAAGTTTTGATCCACAACAAATTTTTATGTAATTTTATGAAAAAAGTTGACTTTTATTCAATAATTGATCAATTTTATGTACATTCCGCGAATTCTGTGTAACATTTTGCAGGTATTATGAAATCTACTCGCTGAAGTCGATTCGATAGACCTTTTTTGTAACAATTGTGCTCATTAAAATAATTAGCGTTTTTATAATATTTTCTTTCTTAAAAAGCGAAATAAAAGCGCCATAACTTTTGTCCGCAACAACCAAAAATCGGCTCGCGACGAGATTCGTACTGGGAATTTTTTTCTTAAAATGGAATATGAAATAATTGATAATATTCGTGATATACCCTTCTAGCCTAAAGTCTGAGGGTATAAAAATACCTCTGCAACATCCCAATTTCCAATTTATGCAATTTTATTTCCATGCCAGATATTTCTGCTTCTGTTGGACATATCCCAAGGAGAGAGCTTGATAATCAAACTAAACCATTAAATTAAAACAAAATGTGGCATTTGTAGTAAAATATTATAATATTTTGAAGTTTTTATTTTATTGACAAATACCACGGTGCTCTTGAATCAAATTTAAATGGAAGGTGCTTACACCTGGAAAGTTTTTGCGGATTCTGAAACTACAATGTTCATAGATGAGAAAAATCAAAAAACTAAAAAAATCGCCGGAGCGCTTTTTAAATAAATCGCGATTCAAGTTGACATTTTTAGGGGTTGTTTAGGTTTTTGCAATTTAGCTTGGAAACTGCAAGTCCTTTCAAAATGGTAATAAAGAAAATGTTGTAGCTATCAAAATTCTCTACAAGATTGACCTTAATGATATTTTCTTAGGTTTAACAACTTTTGAGATATAGAAGTTGAAATTGGGATAATTCAAATTCAATTCAATTCTGTATCGTCTCCTTATAAAACAATGTCATGACTGAAATTTCCCAACTTAAACTTATATATCTAAAAAAATGGTACAACCTAGGAAAAATTACATAAGCCAGTCTTGTAGAGAATTTTCACAGCTATAAGATATTCTCAGGTCCTATACCGATAAGACTTGCCGTATTCAAGCAAAATCGCGAAACCCTAACAAAAAAACCTAAAAATGTAAACTGAGCTTCTTTATCTCAAAAATTGTACAGCCTGAGAACAAATCATAAACGTCAATCCTGTAGAGAATTTTCACAGCTACAATATTTTCTTTAGCTCCATTTCGATTGGACTTGCGGTTTCCAAGCAAAATCGTGAAAACCTAAAAAATACCTAAAAATGTGAATTTTGACCGCGATTTATTTAAAAATCCCTACATCGATTTTTTCTTGTTTTTGGATTTTTTTCATCTATGAACATTGCTGTTTCAGAATTCACAAAAACTTCCCCTATGTAAGCTGTTTTCATAAAAAGTTAGTTAAGGGGCACCCTTCATGACATTGTTTTATAAGGGGGCCATACAGTCAGTGCATTGTCACGATTTGAACTTCAATATCTCAAAAATGGTAAAACCTACAAAAATACCGTAAAGGACAATCTTGTAAAGAATTTTGATAGCTACAACATTTTCTTCAATCTCGTTTTGATAGAACTTGCGGTTTCTAAGCAAAATCGTAAAAACATAAACAACCCCTAAAAATGTGAACTTGAATCGCGATTTATTTAAAAAGCGCTCCGGCGATTTTTTTAGTTCTTTGATTTTTCTCATCTATGAACATTGTAGTTTCAGAATCCGCAAAAACTTCCTAGGTGTAAGCACCTTCCATTTAAATTTGACTCAAGAGCACCGTGATACTTCTGTTTCTATTAGGTGTATTAACGATTAATCAAGAAGACCAGCAAAGCTCAGTACCAATTAGATGTCGGCAGAAGTCAAATATAAAATAAAATATTAACTATTTTGGTTCAGTTCGCCTTAAGTCATTTGTTACAAAAGCCAGATAGGCGAAAACTTTAGTATCTCCCTAAAATAATGTTTACGAGTGAAAAGCTTATGCACAGGGGTAGTGGTGTAGGGTATCAGATAGTCGGCCAGTCCCGAGTATAGCCTTTTCTCACTTGTTATTATTTTAGGCCATTGCAAACGGCTTGCATTCTTATTGCATCTTTGAACTGCATAAAAACATATTCCGAAGAGTGCCTTTAAATTCAATCCAAAGCACGGCATCAAAACACGTGCTTTGGATGAAAATTGGACTGCATCCTATTTTACCCTAAAGGGTTAGTTAAAATACGATTCCAAAAGGATAGTTAAAATGCAGTGTCGAAGGGTTAGTTAAAATGCAGTGCTAATGGAGTGCATCTTTCAGTAGTCACGCTCTTGTAAAAATCATGAGTAAAAAATCATAATTTGATGCACTTCAATATCACTTGCACATATCATTTAACTGCATCTTTGGAGGCAAACATTTTGCTGCGAACTACTGTTACAATAACAACCAACTGTAATTATGGATGTAAACGTTTTGATGATAATAAAATTATAGCTATTTCATAAATTCCCTTGAATTAATAAAACATCATAAGAATCATATTTCAATATAGCATTTTCCATTTTCCGAAAAAGACGTGAAAATTTCTTGCCTAAGAGTTGGTGAAAATGACATGTCAAAGCATTGGTGGAGATTACATATAAAAGCATTGGTCAAAATAACATGTAAAAGCATTGGTGAAAACTACATGTCACAGCGTTGGTCAAAATGACATGCTTTGAATCCAAAAATGAATAGCATTTTTTGGGGCCACGCTTATATAAAATTCATCGATGAAGATGCTAAAAAGATGAAATGCCAGATCACTTGCACCCATGATTGATTGGCATCTTTGCCATCGAACATTTTGGTTGAAAATACCTCATGATGTTGCCTGTTTCGAGGGTCTTGGCCACTTTTCCCAAACGATTTATCATGAACTGAAAAATTTGCATTGAGAATTCAAAATCCTTCTGGAGATGTTCTCTTCTGCCCTAATATCATCACCTTAATTTCGATTTGAACACACCCCATACCAAATTGTTTCCGAACATAGACTCGGAAGGTATCTTTACATGAGAACTTTACCATAAAATGAAAAATTGAACTGACAATTCAAAACTCTTTTGGGGTTTTGCTCTTCTGGCCTAATTGAACACACTCCATACCAAGTCGGTTCCGAACATAGACTCGGTAGGCACCTTTATATGAGGACTTTACCATAAAATGAAAAATTGTTCTGACAATTCAAAACTCTTTTGGGGTTTTGCTCTTCTGGCCGAATACCATCACCTCTATTTGGAATTTACCGCATCCTATACCAAATCGGTTCGGCACCTGGGCTTGGGAGGTACCTTTATATGGGGACAGACAGACGGACGGACATGACTAGATCGACTCCAAATTGTCTGAAACAGATTTCGTCCAAACATACTTGGGGTCTAAACCATTATTTCGATGAGGCACATTTTGCCCGTATGAGGGTATAAAAAACGCGTCGAGTAGACTACCTCATTGGTGGTATTTAAATATGTGCATATTATCTATTGTTGGACTTGTATCTCAAGAATAGTAGGTCTTAGTCAGAAATCGTAGGGAACACTTTTGTACAAAATTTTACAATCTAAAAGATCTACTTTAATCACTTGTTGATAAATACCCTAGTTTTCGAAATAAGTTGAAAATAATCTCGCAAAGGTGGCGTGGAAATATTTTGTATTGTTTGACTTATATCTCAAGAAGAGCAAGTCTTAGGGAGATGCCGTAAAAATCATTCTTATAGAAATTTTTATAGTCTATAAACTTTTTAAACCACTTTTTACTAGCTAAAAGCTCTAGCGACTACAGCTATCGGCTTTAAGTAGATTTAAATTAAGTAGATTAATTTAGGCTTTAATATACACAATTATGATATATAAAAAAACTAGATTTTATAATGGAGATTTAAAAGACGGAGGAAATTGTAGATATTGGTGATGTTCTGGTGTGATGGATATTTCAGTGTTTCTAATGCATTGACAGGTGAAAAGCACCTTGATCGAAGGTTATGAATGGCTGAGCATTCGACAATTAGATTATGGGTCGATAAGGGGAACTTCTGCAATAACTACATATTGTTGGTGATTCTTGCTTGAAAAGGTGTGAAAGCGTTAAGCAGCTATGCGATAATCTCAATCGTGTATAGCATTTATTTTGATGAATATTCGTGGTTGACGGCAACAACAGTGGTTTTCTGTTGGGATTGATTTCTTTGTAAATATGACTGTACTCCGCATAAAGTTTTTCGGTTTCGGTGTCAATTACATGATTAGCAGCTTTTATAATATTTTTTTTTGTAGATGGAATAAAAGTATAGGCAGAGAATCTCTGAGGAATACTTTTGTCAACCGAGTCTGCAGGTATACCAACATGACTGGGTATCCAGATCAGCTTTATTTTTGATTTGGAGTTAAACATTTCTTGTTGGATCGATGTAATGATTTCATTCTTGTTCCAGCAATTGGTACAGGAAGTGTAAACCGATCGGCTGTCAGTATAAATAAGAATTTTGAGACGCTATGTTTTGGATAATTCTACTGCTTTTAAAACAGCAATGGCTTCTGCATCAAATATAGATCTATCATGTGGAAGTAGTCCAAATGATTTTATACCGCCGTCCTCTGAAACAACTGCAAACGAAGTGTTGTGTTCTGTTTTAGATCCATCTGTAAAGAAGATGTCCCAACCAACTTGTTTGTACTGGGCAAATATGGTTTTTGCCAACTTATTGTATATTTCAGGATAGGTAGAGCTTTTTTGGAAACTTGTTAAAGAGTTATCAAAGACATTTATATTCAATGTCCATGGTGGATGTGTTTCATTTGGAGTTTTGTATGATATTACATTTAGTTTTGTTGCAATTTTGAGGATATTGCATAAAGTTGATGGATATTTAAGTTCTGTTTTTCTTTTCTTTAGTAATGATAACTCATATGACAGAATTCCAGTTTGGTTGCAAATAACTTTATGTGCTAAGCGAGCTTTTAGCCTGTATGCTTGGAAATGGATTTTTTCGAAACCAGCTTCAGCCAGTAGGTTTACAATGGGTGTTGTTTTGAAAGCACGAAGGCTAGATCTAATTGAATGGTGGTATAAGCTTTCAATCGGTGATATGACGGATTTAGGTGCACTTATATAGAATATTAGGCCGTAATCAATTTTAGATAATATCAAAGAATTTATAACTCTTAACAAAGTGTTTGTATGGACATGACTTTTTTGGAAGATAAATATTTTACTATATTAAGTCTATTTTGAAGATTTTTCTTGAGATGAATACAATGTTCTTTAAAATTATATTTGTTATCTATGTACATCCCAGGCCAAGCAAACATCAAAATCTTCAACGGTGGCAAAATTCCCCCTCAGTAATGCTGGCGACATTTCCTGAGTATTTAAGCCATGAAACACTTCTCTACAAGTGGTGTCGTAAGACACGCCGTTCGGACTCGGCAATAAAAAGTAGGTCCCATATCATTGAGCCAATATGAATCGGCGTGCACTCATTGATATGAGAGAAGTCTCCCTTGTCCCATCTGGGATGTTTGTGGAACAATTATATATATATTATATCTATGTACAGACCTAGAATCTTACAGACATTACTATTTACAATAGAGTGATTATCATATGATACATTTATGGGGTTACAGTTTCTTTTATTGCAAATATGAAGATGAGCTGTTTTATCGTACGAAATATATGCTCCCGATTTAGAAGACCATTTGTCAATTACTTCAAGCGTTCTAGAGAGAACTTGACTGATTTCAAAGTTATTTTGGTTTTTACAAATAATGTACAGATTATCTGCATATATGCAATGTACAATTTGTTTGTTTTGTGTTCGAATTTGACTAATTTAATCGAATACAATTATAAACAGTGTAACTGACAATGGGGATCCTTGTGGGATACCATTGTGCAGTGAAACTGTTTCTGAATGGGTATTATTTATTAGTACTGAAAATTTTCTATTTATTAACAATTACTTGATGAATAGAAACATTTTTGGACCTAAAAGTTTCTGAAGGACTATGTGAATACCAATTCTGTCAAAAGCTTTAATAAAATCTATTGACAAAATTGATGTGTGTCTTCTTACTGACTGGTTTTTATACCCTACACCACTATGTGGGGAGGGTATTATAAGTTGGTTTTGCCCAAAAAGTTTGTAACGCATCGAAATAATGGTCGTAGACCCATACTTATATATACCAAAATGAATGTCTCGAAGAGCTGAGTCGATCTGGCTATGTGTGTCCGTCCGTCTGTCCGTCTCTCCATCTAAACCTTGTAATCACGCTACAGGTCGCAATTTTGATCGGATCGTGGCCAAATTTTGGGTGTTGATGACGGTCCCGGAGGGGAAGAAGCCTATTAAGTTTGGTGATGGTCGGATAATATTTAGGGGTCGGAAAGGACAAAAAACTTAGGTGAATAAAAAGACAACGTTTTTTTCCAAAGCGAATATCTCAGATTCTGTATGGGGTATACCAAAATCAAAACCTGGCAATGAATGTAGAAAATATCACCTTTCTAATGATCATATCACAATAGTAGCAAATAAAACTCAAATATTCATTTTTGCGATGACGAATATCACAGCTTTGGTTGGAAACTTTCCAAAAGCAAAGCCTGACTATGAAAGAAGAAAATCCCATCTTTACAACGATGCAAAGTAGGTTGGCGTAGGTAGCCAAACAACGGAGATATCGCAGTAGTCGGTAATACATCCCATTTTTCAAATTTTTTGTAATCACGTTATAGGTCGCAATTTTGATCGGAATTTGAAAAAAAAAACTTATTTGGAGAAAAGGTCAACGTTTTATTTCAAATCGAATATCTCTCTTCTGTAAGAGGTATATCGAAAGCAAAACCCGGCGAGGAAAGTAAAAAATATCACCTATACAGCGTTGTAAAGTAGGTTGTCAAACAACAAAGATATTGCAATAGTCGGTAATGCATCCCTTTTTCCATTTTTTGAGCAATCACACTACAGCACAATGGATCCACTTGTATGGAGAAAGCGGCCAAAAATATATAGAGTATAAAAATCAAGCCAATGCGCCGGTAACAGCTTTGTGCTGCCGCGAAGAGTGTTTTAAGAAACCACGAGCGTGACATTCTCCCCCCCCCCCCCCCCCCTTTCCAAATTTCATCGAAATCGGAAATATATAGGGTGTTTGGTACAGGAAATATGTGAAATCGACCGAAAATATATATGGGAGCTTTATCCAAATCGGAACCGATTTCGATAAAATTTGGCATACTTATTTCTAGACCGAATTCAGTCAAACATTCCAAATTTCATCAAAATCGGACGTATATAGCGTGTTTGGTGCATAAAACACACGAAATCGGCTGAAAATATATATATGGGAGCTATATCCAAATCGGAACCGATTTCGATATAATTTGGCACACTTATTTCTAGACCGAATTCAGTCAAACATTCCAAATTTCATCAAAATCGGACGTATATAGCGTGTTTGGTGCAGAAAACACACGAAATCGGCCGAATATATAGGGAGCTATATCCAAATCTGAACCGATTTCGATATAATTTGGCTTATTTTATTCTAGACCGAATTCAGTCAAACATTCCAAATTTCATCAAAATCGGACGCATATAGCGTGTTTGGTACAGGAAATACGTGAAATCGGCCGAATATATATAGGGAGCTATATCCAAATCTGAACCGATTTCGATATAATTTGGCTTATTTTATTCTAGACCGAATTCAGTCAAACATTCCAAATTTCATCAAAATCGGACGTATATAGCGTGTTTGGTACAGGAAATACGCGAAATCGGCCGAAAATATATATGAGAGCTATATCCAAATCCGGACCGATTTCAATATAATTTTGCACACTTATTTGTAGACAAAATTCAGTCACACATACAAAATTTCATCAAAATTGGACGTATATAGCGTGTTTGGTGCAGCAAATACGTGAAATCTGGCGAAAATATATATGGGAGCTATATCCAAATCTGAACCGATTTCGCCAAAAGAAATAGCGTTCTTCCTATGGCTAAAAAAGTTGTAGTCCCCAATTTTCAGCTGAATCGGACAAAAAATGCGACCTGTATGTAGCGAACAAAAATACATGGATAGACGGACGGACAGACAGACGGACAGGCACGCATAAATCGACTCTGAAAGTGATTCCCCAAAAGGAACTGTGGGTCTATTTAATTTCCTTTTGTATGTTACATACAAATGCACAAAGACATAATACCCCTTACCACTGTGTGGTGTAGGGTATAAAAATGTGTTCGGACATATATAGCGTGTTTGGTACAGGAAATACGTGAAATCGGCCGAAAATATATATGGGAGCTATATCCAAATCTGAACCGATTTCGATATAATTTGGCTTATTTATTTCTAGACCGAATTCAGTCAAACATTCCAAATTTCATCAAAATCGGACGTATATAGCGTGTTTGGTACAGGAAATACGTGAAATCGGCCGAAAATATATATGGGAGCTATATCCAAATCCGGACCGATTTCAATATAATTTTGCACACTTATTTGTAGACAAAATTCAGTCACACACTCAAAATTTCATCAAAATTGGACGTATATAGCGTGTTTGGTGCAGCAAATAAGTGAAATCGGGCGAAAATATATATGGGAGCTATATCCAAATCTGAACCGATTTTCGCCAAAAGAAATAGCGTTCTTCCTATGGCTAAAAAAGTTGTAGTCCCCAATTTTCAGCTGAATCGGACAAAAAATGCGACCTGTATGTAGCGAACAAAAATACATGGATAGACGGACAGACAGACGGACGGGCACGCATAAATCGACTCAGAAAGTGATTCCCCAAAAGGAACTGTGGGTCTACTTCATTTTCTTTTGTATGTTACATACAAATGCACAAAGACATAATACCCCTTACCACTGTGTGGTGTAGGGTATAAAAATGTGTTCAGCTATGTGAAAGGTACCACCTACGGCGCTATATCAAAGAGTCAACCCATCGGTTAGAAATTGTAACTAAAATGCTAAAAAATAAGGGGGCCATTCCAAAACATGGACCTATGTTGACGATGTTTCGTGGAGATGTTTCATGACCACTGAGAACCTCAAATGTCAAATTACAGATAGTTCGGTTAGATATTGTGGCTAAAATTCTCAAAATACCGAAAATCGGGAGGTACCGTTATATGAGGGCTATACCAAAACATGGACCTATCTTAACGAAGTTTGGTGGAGATATTTTATGACCACTGGGAACCTCAAATGGCAAATTACATCTAGTTCGGTTAAAAATTATAGCTAAAATTCTCAAAATACCGAAAATCGGGAGGTACGGTTATAAGGGGGGCCATACCAAAACATAGACCTATGTTGACGATGTTACGTGGAAATGTTTCATGACCACTGAGAACCTCAAATGGCAGATAGTTCGGTTGAAATTTGTAGCTAAAATTCTCAAAATACCGAAAATCGGGAGGTACCGTTATATGGGGATATACCAAAACATGGACCTATGCCCATATCCTAAGTGCCAAATTATAGCTAATTTGGTCTCCAAATGTGGCGAAGAACGTCAAAATACCTCAAACCCGGAGGTACCGTTATATGGGGGCTATACCTAAGAGTGGACCGATATAGCCTATCTTCCAACTTGACTTGCCTATGGAAAAGAGACCCTCGGGTGCAAGATTTCAGCACTCTATCTCAATTATTGCGGACACTAGAGTGATTACAACAGACGAACAGACGGACATGGGTAGATCGTGGGTAGATCGTCTTAGAATTTTATCCTGATCAAGAATATATATACTTTATAGGGTCGCAAATGATTAGTTCGATGTGTTACAAACGGAATGACAAACTTAATATACCCTCCATACTATGGTTTATGGTTTTAGGTAGAAACAGTGGATATATCGAAAAATGGAATACTCTGTGATTCTTTCTTTGGTCATAAGTCTATAAAATGTAAGGTTAAGCCAGAAATCAGAAGGGAACATAAAAAAATTGTTGGCTTCAACCCATTTTTACCCATTTTTCTACATCGATGACCATTTTTTTTTTAATTTACAGCTCTATTTAATCCGATTACGATTCGAATGTACATTTGTACATAAATGCATATGCAAATGTATGTGTTTCTGTTTTTAGATGTTAGCTTTTTATATTTTTTAACACATATTTCTAAATATATGATTTGTACATTTTAGAAAATATGTTTCCTGTCACCATTAATTTAAATAAAGAACATATTTACCAATAATATAAAAATTCTATGACACAGTTCAAAAGAATATACATGTTTGTATATACACACACTTGTTGACTACAAAACTAAACTTCTAGTAAAGCATATTATTTTCTTACATCTTTTGTCATATACATTATTATATTTTAGCCAATATTTGTATATTACATATTTTACAGCTTAAGGAAATCTGTTACAAAATTCATTCACTTTATTTTTAAGGAATATATTGAAATCAATTTATTATGTATTCTGTTGATATTTGAAAAGCTTTTGTTATGTTTGTTTGATATCACCTTTGCCAAAGCCTGATAATAAATACCAAGAAGGCAAACATTATTTAATGTTTTGCAAGTAAGACAGGTGTTTCATCGTCAACATCATCATCATCGTTACAAATTGTTTGGGGGAGAAATATTGCCAAAACAAATATTTGTTATCTTGTCGTTCATGAAGCATTAGAGAAATTGTTTCTCCTTTTTTAGAAACATTTACACGTATAATATCCAGTTTAAGTAATAATATTATCATCATCAGTGTTTTATGGCACTAATAATCATAAGGTTTAAATTGTCACATTTTAGCTTATAATTTTGGGGGGAAGATTGAGTTTGCCATTTACATTGTTTGTGATAATAATTTAAGCATCATAATGTAATGTATTGCCACTACTCGCAATGATTATAGAGGTTCAGTTTAGATTTTGATAAGAAAGTAAAGCAACACTATACTTTGCTTGCGTTTACTTTGTAATCATTTCTAACTTAACTTGCTTCCACACTTTGATTTGTCCGAAACACTTAGCCTGGGCATAGAGATCGTTACCTTAACAAAAACGGTAGATTAGTTCAGGCTATTTGCAGATGTTAACAGCGCTATCCTGCATCATTAAATTTATTTTATAGTATTTCGCACACAAAGGAAATTTAGCAAGGGAATCATCCTCTATGATTAGGAATTTTAGGTCCATTAGGAAAATTAAAAATGTAGGTTAGAAAACGAAGATGCATGCTCAGAACTAGAGGTGGGCGCGTGTCGTTGCGTGCGTAGAGCATGTTCATGCCTACTCGAAAACCCCCGTGTTTGTGCGTGTCGTGCCGAAATAATTTTTTGGCCGTGCGTGGCCGTGTCTTTTTGCTCGACAGGATTTTGCAGGGCACAATGTGTCACCATCGCACAGTAGATCCACCCATTGGCAAAAAAAAAAAATGAATATCAAAATTTTGGTACAACATCTGGCAACTCTGACAGCTATGACGTGGACCCTTTTAAAAATATATTAGTTTT
Source organism: Musca autumnalis (assembly GCF_047663935.1). Taxonomy (NCBI): domain Eukaryota; kingdom Metazoa; phylum Arthropoda; class Insecta; order Diptera; family Muscidae; genus Musca; species Musca autumnalis. Next base: position 58,241,574 of record NW_027411977.1, on the reverse strand, counting down.
TGTTTCATTCGAAAGAAGAATTGCTTCAAAAGTCGGAACATTTGACTAATATTTTTTGTTGTGAGTACTACCTAATTTTCAAGTGCAAGTAGATATATTCAAAATATCGCGAAACTAATACTTATAGCAATATATTATAGTGGATTTTGAAGAAGGAAGTAATAGCTTAATTTTCATTAAAAAATAGTGTTTTAGCTGTTGTGGAATTCTAGTTAGCTGCATATTTTTTAGTGTATTTTGTAATGCCAATTCGATCATATACATCAATTTGACCTAAGGTTTAAGTCATGATGCCCACCAATGCCCACCTCGGGAATAATTTTCCAAAGTAGGTCATGGGTTTAAGATTATTCAGTATTAAAATCAGCTGCCATCTAGTGCCAGACTATAAATGGTGGGTTGCTGACTAAAGCTGCCTTAGAATAAGGTTTCTATGGATATATTAGCGTATAGCTCTGTTATCTGACCACGTACATTAAAATAATTGACATCAGTGACAAGATGAAGAAATCTTCTTCCAAATTTGTCTTACGTTGGCGGTACGTGCCTTTTAGGAAGAACGCTATAAGATCTGCATTAAAAATTCTACCAATTTTCAGACAAAAATGTTGATTTTTTTAATCCGCTAAATTGGTTGGATTTTATGTTGTTTTGGAGATTGTTTTTTTCCCCAAGCCTATTTTTGCATCATAAGATAATCAGGACCTTTGTTCATGTCATTTTGTATTAACAGCATAAAACAAATCTTACCGTATACCCCCTCCAGAGGGGAAAGGGGGGAGAATGTTACGCTCGTGGTTTCTTAAAACACTCTTCGCAGCAGCACAAAGCTGTAACCGGCGCATTGGCTGGATTTTTACACTATAAATATTTTTGGCCACCTTCTCCATACAAGTGGATCCACTGTGCATCGTGCTAAATTTTTGGTTTGAAAAATTCCCCTTTAAAAGTTGTGTGAAAAGAACCTATGAACTTATGAATATGAATGAACCTAGAAAATACCCAAACAGTAGTTTTCGTATAATTACACTGTGCAACATTTTTAAGGTGATCTTGTGCAAACACTTCGAACTGAGGATTTTTTGAAAGTAAAGACCCAAACGACAAGAAACCATGGTTGGGTTTTGTTGTGTCAGATCCATCTAAACATGGTTAAATATTGAGTTTTTTAAGAAATTCGGGGCTATATCTCTGAAACCAATGCGAATCTTTTTCTGACCTCTGAAGCAAATTTGTAGATAAGGACATGAATAAAATATTTGGAGAAATAATGAACTCAAAAAACTACATTTATTGTCTCAAATTCTAAAATATATGCAAAAATTCCACAATTTTTATACATTTCGCACCGTATCTCCAAAACCGTTCATTTTTTCTGAATATTTTCTTTTGGAAAAATATTCCCTGGAATGTAATACACAACTCTTCAGAACATGTCATTGTTGTAAAATGCCTCTATGCCCTTGTTTTCAGTATATTTTTCAACGACGATTTAATAAAAATGTCAATAATGTAGTGAAATCCGAAATGCGAGAATAAGCTCTTGGTGTGAACTGTGTTTGAAATACGTGTTGTAAAATATATGATGCAAAATACCGCTGAAACAACATGAAGTAAGCATTATAGAGTTTCAGAATGTTCTAAAGAATTGTTGAGAACTTTATTTGGAAGATTTTTGCAAAAGTTTACTTGGTTCAACTCCCAATAGTTTAGCCGATATTGACCAGAATTTCAGCAATTTTGTAAAATTTTGTATATTTTATAGATTTTGATGCCCTAGATGGAGTTTTTCTTATGTGTTTTTTTCGAAAGATAAGTTCTACTAGTTAAGGGCTACAATATTGCTAAAGACAGCAAGACAGCAAATTCCTATTCGTTTCTGAGATAAAGGCCTCATAAATGCAAAAAAGTGTAGATTTAGCCCGGTTTAGATGAGGCCATAAAATCCGAACTGGATCTGACAGGACAAAACCCTACTAGGGTTTTTGTAGTCTCAATATGTACTTTTAAAAAGTGCATACAAGAAGTTGTTTGCATTTTCAGTGTT